>NC_048427.1:8574020-8625367 GCF_013103735.1 Etheostoma cragini | reverse complement strand
AGAACTTATTGAAGACTCAAGACAGCCATAACATTGGGATTTTCTACAAGTGTATGTACACTTTTGACCACAACTGTATATTAATAGTTTTATCTGCATGCATATTTAAAGTGTGCAGTTTTCTTTTTCATGTCTAACTTTTTAAATGCTAAAACATTTTTATTTGATTTTAGACCTTGTGTATTAAATTATTTTGTTTTTTTTCTCTAACCAGGAGATACAAGCCCTTGCACATTCAATCTATGACATTCCCCGCTCTGTGGTACTCGGGCCGATTTAGTCCCTTTGAATCTCCTCCTCCTCCTCGGTTTGAAAAGCAGACAGAGCAAGGAGAAAATAAAACCAGGTTAGTTTAACTGGCATTATTTGAAGGAAACGGACCATTGTTTTGCTAACAAACTGGGTTAAAAATCTATTATGTACTATTCATTCTTTGTACATTAGGGAGAAGAAACACGTTGAAAACAGCATTCAGGACAAATCTCAAACCCCGCTCTGGTGTCACCCTTCCCCTTGGCGGCCACGCAAAAAGGACCTGTCTTACTGTGAATGCTGTCATCAACCCTTCACTAATCTGGAGGAGGTGAACATCCTTCAGAATTACTTATGTTAGCACATAGCTGATTTGCTGTTTGCCTTTGTCGTTTTGTTTATATTTACATCTGTGACTGGTATTTTTTTTCCCTCGCAGCACTTGCAGTCTGATCAGCACCGTGCGTTTGTGCTGGATCCCTCAAACTACAGTGTGATGGACCAACTCGTGGCTGAAATGATTCCGGGATTCAACCCCAATCCAGCTCAACTGTCAGAAGAAACACTGAACCGGTGAGTTTTGATTATCACCTAGCAATGTCTTAACGTTGCAAAATCCCTGTCTTTTTTTCACTGTACCACAATTAGGCTTGCTGCGGTTGTTTTGTGTTTCCGGTGGTCAGGCATACACCGATTTCATTGGTTTTGTTTTTTTACAGACATGAAACCCCTTTAGTTCAACACATCTGCGCCCATGTTCATGTTAAAAAACACATGAATTCATGTTCATGTTAAAAAATTTGTAAAATACTAATAAGTGACATCAATTCTATTTTGTTTGACGAGTAACTCTGTATATATAAACTCCAAGTGTCTGCTCCGTGCAACAGCAGAGTCGCAGAACAGAGTAGCAAGGTTAAGGTGGAGAGGGGGTTACAGACAAGAGGCGGACTGATGGAGGTTTTGGTGTCAAAGCGCCTATTTGCCTCGACCAGAAAGACCAACTATTGTATTGCATTTTTAGGATTATACTTGCATTGTGTCTTTGTACTAAAACATGTTTACATGTCTTAATGTTTCAAAAAACGCTTCTTAAACGGCTCATGGCTGCGGCACCTGTATTCACCCTCTGTATGAGACGTACTGTAGAGGCACCTGTCTCTTTAATTCCTTCTCCCGTGAAAGCCCAGTCGGCTCTAATTGGCCAGCGCGCTTACCGGAATATCGTGTTGAAGCTGGAGCTACTGCAACATATATAGTATATAGCAGGATTTTGTACTATTAAAACACCAATAAATGCCTCTAAACCAAATATTACACAACTGGACATGTCCCAGCAGTTAAGTGACCGGAATTTGGGGAGAAATTACCAGCAATGACCAAGATTTCAGCTCCGTCGCTTTAGCATGTAGCAACTTAATGGTTAGCAGTATGCTAATGTTAATTGTAGTGGATTGAAGCAGCACTTTCTACCGTCACATATCGCAGAAAAAGGCTTGTGGACCAAACACTACCCAATTGGACATGTTTCAGCAGTAATGAGACTTTAACAACATTTGCAGCCAAGATGACATAGTTTACTGCCTTAATCCATGTAGTTACTGTAGTTATAGAACAGAGAGGAATAGCGCAAATAAAGGTTATTGAACCACATACTACTAACTGAATTTTTTTCAGGAGTAGGCCTAATGTGTCTACATCATGTGAATATCTAACATTGTAAATATGACAAAACACAGAAAAGCATAATATGTGACCTTAAATAGTCAGTAGTTATTATTATCTAACAGAAATTGAGCATCAAACAAATATATTTTTGTGTAAAATTTCTGGTGTAATTGCTTATAGTAGTGTCACTTTGTTTATTAATAAGTGGCATTTTTTTCTCACTTTGTCATTCCCACAAGGCTTTTTCTGTTTTAAATTAAGGATTTTTTTTCTTCTTTCTGTATCCTCCTCCTAGACCACCAACTCCTTTGCCTGTCTGTGAACTGGAGCCTCTCACTGATGCTGAGACGGAGCACACTGTTCAGGCCCTGCAGAGACAAGGTTCATCATTCAATAACATCTCTAGCCCTATTGGGGGTCCTCTTTCCTCCAGCCCAGCCAGACCATCACCAAGAGTTCAGTTTACTGTCCCAAATCCACCAGCCACTCCACCTGCTGACATCTTGCCTTTCACTACTAACACAGATTGCCAGCTCCCTGACAGCCAGCCTCATGCTTTAAGTCCCGCCATGCCTGTTTCAGATGTTGAACCACAGGCCCACAACTCAGCAAGCCAGAAGCCTGATACTCAACATCTCTCCCCTTGCCCTGACACCCCATGCCTGTCCTCTGACCCTTACTCCCTGCCCCCGGTCCTCAGCCCACAAGTCCCTTATGCCTTCCACATTGTAGAGCCAGCCTGCCCGTATTTGGACCCTCCTGTCCTCAGTCCTCAACTGTACACGGCAGAGGAGGTTGTGGAAGCACAACCTTGTGAAATGGACACTGCAGAAAGTGCGTCTCTCTCATTCTTTAATCATATCTCCACTGGACTTTTTCCATCTGTTGCTTTGACAAATACAGCAACGGGGTCAAACCAAGAAAGTCTTGTAGGATTAAGTGGGATCACATGTTCGACCAAAAATGGTTTGGACTGTGCTACGCTGTTGTCTCATAGATCTCGTTCCCTGCCTCCACAATCAGCGACGGCACCAAACCCCAAAAAGCATTGTAGATCAGCCAGCCCTGAACACAGCCAGAGCAAAAGGAGGAGAATTACAGTGAAATGTGGCTACAGCAGTAGTTGGACTGAACAAGGGCATCTATCTGTCAAACCAGAGAGCGACATTCTGGCAAAACCTGATGGAAGTTTATTATTTGACAAGGTGTCTTCAACATGCGCCTTGGAAAAACTTGGATCAAAACAGACTTTTTCATCGTTTTGTGTTCCTACTGTACAGAATTTCACTTGGGCACCAAATCAAGTGGACATTTTAGGTCATGGTAGCACTTTTGTTGCCGATCATCCTTCACAGCCATTTTCCTCAAAAGTAAACATTTGTGATCCTCCCCTCCAGTTCCCCAAGGATAAACCTCACAGTGCGTTTTTCAGTCAAGGCTCCCAATGTTCATTATCCCACTCCACCTCAGTGTGCATTGAGTCAGCCCTCATCCCTGACTTAGCCGCCCTCTGTCCATCATCATCAGACTCTGACTGGGACTGTGGTCTGCTGTCACAGCTTGGACCAAACTCTGCTCCTCCCCTGTTGACCACCGAGCAGAGTTGTGAGCTTGACAAGGAGCTCCTCCACGTGCCGTGCACCTGGATGAACGACACCAGCTACGAGTCACGTCTTCACACTGTCCTTCAACCGTCAAAGCCAGCAACCTCACTGTGTGGGGAAGAAATGGACCCTTCAGCGTTTTCCAGGACTGTGGTACAGATTGTTGAGGTTCAGCACTGATGGTTATTCTGTCATTTTAAAAAAACTGGAAGAACCACTACCTAGATGTAGTTTCAAGCCTTTAAAATAGTAAGTCTTTGCTGCTGCGTATCCCACCGCAAGAAACAATGGGCAGCACTTAAGCTCATCAAAATAAGTCAATAAAATGATACACTGAATAAATATTTTAAACTTGGTGCAAACTAAAATTGAATATTTAGATATTTTTACAGATGCTAATTATTTTTGTTGTTGCCGTAGATGTTACTTAGCGGATGTGCATCTTCCCATGATTTTGAAGAGTGTCATTATCTTTTATCCTCTCAATCCGTTATCATTCTCATGCACAGGACCCTGAGTAATATTCTGTATGTCATGCTGACTGCAGTCTTTCAGAACCTATATCCGGGAACACATCGTGGTATTGAGAATTTAATGAGGCTTTTCTGAAGGGGGGGCATTACTCAATTACTGTAAGTGCTGCATCGGGATCAGATCCCACTTGTTCTTGCGTTGAAGAGGCGTTCGTAGAGTGGAGGACCCGCAAAACCTGTGAGAAAGAAGTCTTTCTGATTTAATGTTAAAAAGGCTTCTTCTGCTTTAGAAGGACAGCTAAAGGACTGACTTTGTCAAGGAGTTACAACTGCTTCACAGTGGTGTGCTGCAGCTACAGTGAGGTTTATTGTCTTCACTTGTCAGTTTTTCAAGTATAAGGTCACCTACCATTAAAGACTCATTGCTCATAATAGACAAAACAAAAAAAACACATGATTTCAGTATGTGGAAGATGTGAAGTCAACTATTGTACAGTGTTTTTAAATAAACGTTTTTAACCATAAACATTTCCTGCTGCATAGTTTAAAAAAAAAAGTTGTTCCTCAGAAACAGCAATGTTTAGAACTATTGGGGTGTGCTGAGGGTAATTTTTCCTGCCGTCTTAATGAATGCTGACTCTGCTTGAAGCTAAAAGAGAGCCAAATGGGGAGGGAAGGAGGAAGCAAGGGCAGCAGCAGGTCGATGTGTCCTGTTTGGCTCATCGTCCCAGCTGACGCAAACAATATTTGATATCTCATCTCAAAGCCTTGTTGCGTAACCCTTCACTGTCCAGATTTTTTCGAATGAAGTGATCTGTTGTGTGGGTGAACCTGACCTAAACACAGGTTGTCAAGTAATGTAATGAATAATTAATGCTCAATTTCAGTAAAAAAGCCCAATAATTAGAAGAAATGTGTATATATTTAAAATACTATATACATGTATTATTATAACAGTCAAAAACTCAACTTCTTCCAGATGTGGATCTGGTTTGATCAGATTTGACTGACCAACCCACCAACCAGGCATCAGACTATGGTTCAGATGTTGCTAAATACTGCTCTGTTGGCTTTTCTGAACTATAGCCAACTTAAAAAAATAAAAAATACAGGAATCTCTTAAGCGTTATAACCAAAACTGTACTACCTTTGCCAGAAAAATGCATGTTCATGTAACTCCATAGAAAGAAGCTGCTTGTGGACATATGTTTTCAGGGCCTTCAAACTGTAGCAGTGGTTGTCTGCTCATCACAGGTTATGAGCTTACTGTGTTTTCCTTCTCAGTACTGATTAATTGGGCGCCCAGATAGCTCAGTTGGTAGAGTGGGTGCCCATATATAGAGGGTTACTCCCTGACCCAATGGGTATGGATTCAACTCCAACCCGTGGCCTAAAATGCCCCAGAACTAATCTTAAAAAGAAAAAATTGTTTTAACTTAAAGAATTTTAAGGTGCCTGAAGACATGACAGCAACCTATTTAAAAAAACAACAACAAAAAACAAGTCAAAAACAGGATTTGTTTAGGGGTGTTTTTTTTCCTTTTTTGTATTTCAATCATCTTGTGACCATAGACTGCGACCTTTCATTTGTGTCCTGGGACTCTTTTTTTAAAAAATTTTAAATTTATTTATTTATTTTTTTCTTCTTCTTTTTTTGGGGGGGGGGGGGGATCCTGACTACTGATATTTAACAAAAGTCTCCAGGTTTTCTGGCTGTAAGAGTGGCACATTATAGGAAAAAGAAATACTATTGAAACTAAATTAAAGATTGATGTTTTTTGATCAGGTTTGCTTATATTACAAAGAAAAAGGCAGATTAAAGCGCCATATCAAATACATTTAAAACGTTATGCACGAGAAGTTATTTTCTTTTTAAGAATTAACATGTAGGCTTCTGATCTTAATTCTGACAAAAAACAATATTGGATGACCTGAGTTTTGGACATCAGGTCTCATCAAAGAGCGGGGGTGGACCCGTCAAACCCCACGTGCTACTTGCGTAGCCTCAGTGCTTCAATCAAGCTCAGTGGCGTAGGCCGAAAGACGAGTGTGCGATCAAGCCGCGGAGTTCTGTGACACCGACACACACCATGCTGCTGGAGCCGAGCAAAGGAGCCTCTTCAGGGGGCTTTTAACTCGCTACAGGCGTAAAGGGAGAAATGCTGTCGCAGCGTCTAAAGGAACCCCTCTGTTCTGGTTGCCTTCACTGTCAACAACAGTCGTTCTGCAGCTCCGCTCGCGGCTCCCATCGGGTCATCTAACGGCGCCGCACCGAGGAAATCCCTGGGACTATGTGAGCATCATGCTCGCTGTGAGATGCTTGCTGTTCGCTGCAGTGTGTGCACGGTACGCCGTAACAGGTGAGACGCTGTTCTTTCATCGAATTGTTTAGTTTATGACAAGCAACCTATTATTAGTGATGAAAAAAATAGTACGAATTCTGTCAGTTCTTGCTTCCACTCAACCTGTCTAATAATAAGGACGGTGTGATTGTTTCATCTATGTCAACAAGCCGCTCCGCATCAGCCGTTGAATCCTGTAGAAATAAGACCTTTTAAAGTCACACTCAGAACCATGAACCCACACTTTGCTCTGTGCCACAAGATGCTGCCCGTGCACTGAAGCTCTCCTGTCCTCTGCAGGTCTGAGGGAACGGGTGAGTGTGGAGGAAGGACTGCCGCCTGCAGAAGAGCTCGTTCAGCCCAAGCGGCTCCTGCAACAGATCCACTCCCAGGAAGAGCTGCTCCACAGCCGCCTGGACACCCGGGTCAAAAACTACACAGCCGGAGCACAGGTGAGTGTCCTGAGCACCTGTGACTTGTTTTCACAACCAGAGCTAAACACACGTATTAGGCTATTATTGCCCTTAATTTAGTCTGTTTCTACATATTATGTACAGTAGCTGTGAGGTCAAATTATGACCAAGGTCTCTCTTGTAAATGGGTGTCATTTAGTTTTCATGAAGACTGACTGAGTTCCTCCAACAACAAAACAAGATGATGAAAAGATCTGTCAACTGTCCAACCTCTAATAAAGCTGCCACCCTCTCTAGGAATGCTCCCATCAGTGAAACTTAAAAGATACAAATCAAAGGAGTTGAAGTGAATAGATTTGAGGTTAGTGTCATTGACAGACAGACTTTTTAAATCTTCATGTTTTAATCATAATTCTCTGTGATAGTTTGTCTTGGCCCTTAAATCAGCAGTTTTCTTTCTTTTGTATTGCTTTTCAATGTATACTTTTACAATGTATGTCCCCACTCTATACAGATGCCCAGGTTGCCCGGGCCACAACAGGGAAGAACAAACTGAGCCCACTCCACCACCCCCTCCTCTAGCCTCCACCTCCTTTCCAGTACAGTCCATTAGATTATATTTCACACCTCTACCTGTCCTCTCTCATTACCTTCACACACTGTCAGTCAGCTGCAGGCCTGTCAGCGGATATGACACAGGTCTGACTTTCAGCTACCCTCTGTGGGCTGCGTGCTGTGTCATGACCTCTCTTTTCTGAGACGGAGCAGCCCGCTAGAAGATGCGTTTGTTGTTTTCCATGGAGAAGGCTGAGTGCTGCTGTGCTACGAAATGTGAATTCAGATGTGAGATCAAATCTCCCTACTAGCTGTCAATGACACATTTAAAATAAATCCTAACAAACAATGATAATCTTTTGGCATACATTTCAAATAGCAAGCATGTAAAAAGTTATATATGGATTATCATGTAAGCAACCAAATGTACCTGAACTTTAAAGTAATTGTTTTACATCATGGACTGAACAAAAGATGATATTTGTCTGTTCATGATGCTTTTAAAAAATGTCCATGAAAGTGTTCGTGTTAGTTTTGCTGGACCCACTAAAAATACCTTTTTGCTAGACTTAAAGCTGCTATAATCCGTATTTTTATACCAGCAACACATCAAACAACTGTGTAATGTGAAGGCTGTTTCTGGTCCAAAGTATGCCGTTCCCCTCATCTCAGCCACCTCATAAATATAAATGAAGTACTAGGATACAATATAAATACATACGATATACATGAAATAATAATAATAGGAATAAAAATATAAGAACAAATATTTGAACACATACAGGATGGGAAAACAAAATGTGCAACTGCTTAAATAATATGCTAAAATGTAAATAAACCAATTGTACAGGTTGCACCTATTATTAGTGCAGTATTGTGTTGTCTCAAAGTCTTATCTAGCACCCAGTGATGACGTGTTAAAGAGTTTGATTGCCTGTGGTAGGAATGATTTCCTGTAGCAGTCCGTGCAATATTGAAGCTGTTGGTGTCTCTGAGAGAAGCTGCTCCTCTGTACGACCAGTGTGGGCTGGAGAGGGTGGTCATGGTTATACATGAAAGATAACAGTTTGTTCAATGACCTCCTCTCCACCACAGCTTCAAACGTGTTCTGTTTGCAGCCGATCACAGAGCCAGCCTTCCTGATCAGTTTGATCAGTCTGTTTGTGTCGTTGGCTCCGATGCATTCTGCTGCAGATGTTGAAGGATCTCAGCTTTCTTAGGAAATAGAGTCCGCTCATCCCCTTCTTGTAAACAGCAGTGCTGTGGATCCTTCAATTCAGCCTGTTGTCAAAGTTGACACCCAGGTATCTGTACTCCTCTATGTCCACGTCTCTTCCCAGGATGCAAAGGGGCTGCAAAGCCGTTCCCTTCCTCCTGAAGTCAATCACCATCTCTCTGGTCTTATCCACGTTCAGCAGCAGGCGGTTCTTACCAGACCACTCTACAAAGTCATCAACCAGTGCTCTGTACTCCCCCCTCCTGTCCATCTCTTGAACACCCAACAACTGCAGAGTCATCAGAAAACTTCTGTAGGTGACATGACTCTGAGTTGTACTGGAAGTCTGTGGTGTATAAGTTGAACAGAAAAGGAGACAGCACAGTCCCCTGTGGGGCCCCCAAACCACTCACCACCACATCAGACATAACATGGTCCAGGTGGACAAACTGAGGTCTGTCTGTCGGGGTGTCAGTGATCCAGGAGACTAGGGACGCACCGACGCCCAACACCAGCAGCCGATCACCAAGTTGCAGTGGCTGGATGCTGTTGAATGCACTGGAGAAATCAAAAAATGTGATTCTCACAGTGCCGCCACCGCTACCCAGGTGCAAACGAGCTAAGATAGTTGACAGATTTGTCCACTCCCAGACGAGGCTGGCAGGCAAACTGTAGAGGGTCCAGAGAAGAACTGACCCGTGGCCTCAGGTAGGCCAAGACCAGCCTCTCAGCACCTTCATCACATGGGATGTGAGAGCCACTGGGCGGTAGTCCTTGAGGCCAGATGGAGTCGACTTCTTGGTTACCGGGACAAGAAAGGACGTCTTTCAGAAAAGCGGCACCCTCTGCAGGCTCAGGCTAAGGTTGAAGAGGTACTGGTGAAGCCTCTCCAGCTGTCTCCTCACCTGGCCAGGTGTGAATGCAAAGCGGGGGGGTGTCTTGAAGTGTCAGTGGGGGGAGAGGAAATGTGCTGTTGGGTGTAGGGGGCACAAGCTGACTGTAGAAAGGCAGACTACAGGGTAGTGAGGGAGGTGTGGGAACAAAAGGGGTGGGAGGAGGCAATGAGGGGGTGTAGGGGGTTGGTGGAGTGCTAGAGGAGGCAGGGGATGGCTGTAAGCCGAACCAATTGAAATAACGATTAAGCTCGTTTGGCCTCCAGCTTCCTCCTGTAGGAGTTTTTACACTCCCTCAGTTTATCCCACAGTCTGTGCTGTACTTCCCTTAGCTCCTGTCGGTTCCATGACCTGAAAGCTTTCTTCTTTTCATTAACAGAGACTTTCAGGTCACTGGTGATCCACGGCTTATGGTTGGGAAAATGGCGGACAGTCTGGGAGGGCATGGTGGTGTTTTCACAGAACTTGATGTATTCTGTGATACAGTCAACCATGTTATTGATGTCCTCCCCATTTGGCTCACAGAGCACGTCCCAGTCTGTAGACTCCAAGCAGTTCTGCAGTGCCTCCTCAGCCTCCTGCGTCCACCAGCAGATCGGTGGAATGTGGACAGCCATCACTGTGGTGGACAAAGTCCCTCGGTAAATAGCAAGGACAAAAAAACCCCACAGCCAGCAGTTCAGATGATCGCGTGCGTAAACAATAGTCCCGCTGCCTTGTGCGTAGCACGCAGTAACAAAAAAACGACCAAAGCAAGAATACAACTAAAAGAAAAGTTCAGAAGTTTACACGCACCATCCTTAACACAGATGTACAACACTTAAAGATTACAAATAAATAAAAATAAAGTGACTAAAGACACACAAAAGACGCATACAATCAGGAGCTGCTGCAACAGGCTTATGTAAGAGAATATAGCAATTTCTTTGTATTTGTCCTAATTATTTTGATCTTATTGCCATCCTATTTGTGTGTATCAACTATATGATTCATGTCTTAGAGCTGAGAGACTGTATGGTGTGTCAAACTGAATATTCAGGATTTGATTTTAAAATCATAAATACAATAACAAATCTCCTCAGTAAGAGCTCTGGTGCAGCGGTCTTATCTCTGCTCACATGCACCATTGTGGGCTTTTTATCTTGCTGTATATGGACCCAGTGGAGGCTTAGATTGATACTAAGTGGTTTGCAGAGAGTGCAAGGCAATACTAACGAGACCTTCCATGCAGCTTGGCCAATAATTCGTGATGGGAGCCTCCACAGAGCTCTGTCTTATAATGTGGCTATGGCTCACCTTGGAGCAAGGTTAGACAGCCAATGAGCCCCAACACCCAGTTTTATCCCAAAAAGCCTCAGGGATGGATGAGGCTGGCTCGCCTTCAGGGAGAGGTTACCAGAATAGGATATCTCTTTATCCTATCTGTGTTGCTTTGGTCTTTATGCACACTTCTGTTATTTCGTACTGAACGTCCACCGATATTCTCTTCTCCTCCACTCTCTCTTTATCATATTATTATGATATTATATTATTATTATTATCATTATTATTTGTTCCTAAAAAACTGAAAATACTAGACAAATGATTAAGTCATTTCTTTAAGTCAGTGTCAGGGATAAACACCATGCAGTGATTTAAAGTAAGAGATGCATAGGTCCTTAATCTAAAAGTAAGCTTTAGGCGTTTTAAGTACCAATAATGCTAATTTTCTACCAGTTTACTTTGGAGCTCCTTGCACAGAGCTGAGACATAAATAGGAACTGAAGCATGTACAGTTATTGAGATTTAGACATTTTCAATGTTGTAATTCCACGAGTGCCACTTCTGTCTTCTCTGTAAATGCGGCAATTGAATTCCGAATTGAATGTCTAGGGATAGAAGGGACCAATTTGCAAAGCCATCTGAGACAAATTTGTGATTATGGGTTTAGAGAGAAAGTAAATTTAAAATGCACTTGGTTGGGGATTGGAGTGCAGTGTTGCAGTACACAACTCATGAACAGGAAACCCCTATAAATGCAAATACAAAACAGTAAAGCTGGGTCCCAACTCCATACTAATTCCAAGCCGTTTTTGCGTATGTAGTGCGTTCATTGTTTTATTACGCATACTTAATTTTGTTTTTGTATTGGGTGTGCTGTAATAAGACACCTTATCAAACAATGGCAAAGAAAAAAATAACACAATTAATGTGAATGGTGGTGAAACAGCTCCAGGAACAACTTAACAAACAACTAATAAAGATTGGATTTTTGGACGTTTTGCTGTCTCTTGTTCCACTTTAATTGTCAGTGGAATCTCAAGGGCATAGTTTTATTGACATCTGATAGTGCAGGTAATGTAGCATTACTACCCCAAAAGTAAGTAATGTTAGCTAGCAAGCCTTGCCTTGTCTTGTTGATAAGTCAGCCGACCTTTTTTAACAAATTTGCATATTGAGATCCAATCACACTGCGGCCACAAATGAAAGTGCTTTTTATGAATACCTGGTGTAAATTCAAAGAACCATAGATTGGATTTCATTCAGATAACGGATCTGTTAGCATATCACGTTAAAGTATGTTGACTTTTATGTCAAACGTTTATTATATAGTACATTCCGTATATTATGTAGTATGAATCAACAATCTTGAAATTGATCAAATGAGGCCATTGATTTTTTTATTGATTTAGTTGATTTACTGAAGGGAACAAACTTTTAAACTACCAGCAGCAGACATAATCAATCAGATTCAGTTTCTGTGTTTCTGTTGCTACTTGCATCAGTATCTTAGTAAATGTAATCAAATATAAGTCCTTTTTTTAATCTCTTTGCTCCTCTCCCAACTTCTCCCTCCCTCAGCCCCTTCATCTGGCCCAGAGCAGCTTCTTGGTGGAGGCCTTTGGCACATCCTTCATCCTTGACCTGGAACTCAACCAGTAAGTCACCACATACCAGCAAAGCATTCACACATCCGCAACACAGAGGCACCAAACAGTGTTTATGGTTTGCTTACCACAGCAGTCAATGACATGACTGTACTTGCATGCACACGCTTACTGCCTATTTTTCCTCATCCTTCTTCCGCCCACCCACAGTATTGTACTGTACATCCTGCTTGTTGGTGTTATACACAGACTGGCTGCAGGCTAAGTGTATACCTCCCCTCCCCCTCTTTTCACTTGCCACATATTGTTCTAATGGACCGCATTTATGTAAAACCATCACTGGCTTTCTAAACACTTGTGATAAGTGATTCTGAACGCATTTTGGTTTCTATGTGTTGATCTAGATTCACGCAAGCAATGTTATTCTGTTAAATAGCAGTCAGCCATAATGGCCGCTAATAATAACACCCAATCAGGCTATTTCAAACATGTATCTAGTTCAGGTTATCACAAAATGTAAGGATGATTATTGCTCTCCTCATATTTTTCATCCTCTTCTCTCCAGCAATCTCCTGTCTACAGACTATTTGGAACGTCACTATGATGAGGATGGGCAGCTGTCACAGAATATGGTAGGACAGTCTTATAGAAACTGACATTTTGAGAGATACACTTGTTTGACTTTCTTGCCAAGATTTAGATGAGAAGATCATTACAATACTATCACTAAATATGATACTGCAGGTTAGCCAAAATGTGGAACTACTCCTCTAAAAGGAAATTCTACTTTATCATGTTTGTTTTTTTTCGATGGCAAAGAGCATATGTAAACATGTAGAGCCTGAGAGATTATTGGGCTAACACCATTATTAATACTTGAGAATTCTAAGAAAATCTGAATAAATACAGTGCATTGGTCAAAGATTAAAATGGGGTTACAACAGTAACATTAAGTAGAAAGTAGTAGTAGTATGATTAATCGTTATAATTGATTTACCTTGTTCACGATTTAATTTAAAAATAACTGTTTGTTTTTTGTAATGACTTCATCACAAACGTTACTACTTTCTGGGTTTTAAACCACTTTCGAAAATCTATGTTCGCCAATTTGTTTTGTTTTGTCATGGTTAATGTGTGCAATAAATATTACCCTTGTGATATCAATTCTTAGCTAAAATATCCTGATTCATATTTTTTTCCCAAATTGTGCATGCCTAGTAGAAAGCAAAAAACATTCGCAACATTTTTAAGTAGTGTGAGTCCTCTTTGTGCAACTCTCCGTCTCCCCTCTGTCTGCATTTGTACACAACCAATAGGAATGTTTTCTCTCTTTGAAATGACCAGTGAGTGGCCGAAGTCTTCTGTCGCAGGCTAGATTTTCTAAAGCCTGAAAACAGAGCCAAGAGGTGCAGAAGTCTATTTTTCTCTCAGAACACTTTCAATTTCAATATGCAGAAAGGAATTTATGGTTGGTAGATGCCAGTCAACATAATATATTCCTATGTCTGAGCAGCTACACAAACTAGACATATGTTAATACTTGCACATTTTCCAATACACATGCAAACACATACATGGATCTAGGCATCTATGGAGTAATTACACAATAGAAATGCACAAATTGCTTATGTGGACATTCCATCTTCTACATGCTGCACTGAAAACACGGTGAATGCAGTCCCCTCCCCCGCCACCACAATCTCCATCCTAATTTATTTAGTTTAAGTGACATGCCAATACATTCCTACTGCCTTTATGTGTCACTGTTTTTTATTGGTCCCTGGGGATCTATGATCTTGTGTTAAGATGGGGGCCGGCTTGTTCACATTGAATCTCAATGACACACAGCTAAAAGGGGATGGGCTGGAATGTATTTGAGCAGTTTTTATATACATTATCATACTATATTATAATGTATGTCCTGCTGAATACCTGCTGTTTTGATTATTTTTATTTTTATTTTCTGAAATGTCTAAAGCGCTCTTTTAGCATGAGCACCAACAAACTTTCATATTTTGTGATTGGTTGAACATATTAGATGTCAATTAGGAAGTTGTTTTTAAAAATAAATTCCTGACACCCTGATTGGTACTCACTATATTATTTACAGACTAATACACAAAAAGACAATGTAAACCACATTGAATATTAGATAATAGCCCTGGTCATTAATGATTTGGCATCAATCAAACAAAATCAAAAGGATGATTTTTTGTCACGGTTCTCATTCATTAAAATCTGTTATATGTTCAAAATAGTTTCAGTTAAGTGTGTCTTTATTTTATCTGAAAAATGAACATGCTTCCTCACTAAGATTGTCTAATATTCCTGCATGATGCTTTTGTTCCATCTAGTCTTCCTGTCTCTTTACATTAGCTCTTTTACATTATCTTTCCTTTGCTCCTCTCAGCTCAAAAATGCTGAGTCAAAGTCCAGACATTGAGTATACTCCAGCTTTTCTAATTCAGTTAGTTTCTAATGTCACATGTAAGCCTCTTCTCTCCTAGATGTAACTGTTTACTTGCCTCTAGCAAACCGTTTTCATTTCAGTTACTAATGTAGTGTCTTGCTTAACTGTCCCTGTCCTCTCAGGACATCACATATTTTATGTTCAAGCTGTGATTATTTTATTTTACTTATGTATTTACACACGTACAACGTTTCTTTGTGTGTGTGAGTGTCCATCATTTGAAGCGCATAAATCTTGTCTGAAAAGCGCACTTGCAGTCAGTTTGCTGTGTAAGGCAATTTGATTTCCTCCATTTAGCCTTGTAATCCTACCATTTTATTTATTTATTTTTATGATCATGCTCCGGGCTAAGTGCTGCAGGCTGTCTCACTATTTGGTATGAATGATTAAAGTCCTTACCTCAACGTATGGTCCGGTACCAAATCTGCTTGATCAAGCTGTTTGAAAAATACTACATGATAATAATAGATTTAAGTGGATATTTTTTGTAATTCATTTTCAGATTCTATATTTTTGCACTGATCCCTGAAATGATAAAGTGGTGCTAAAGTCTTAAGTTATGTATTAATATTTAGTGTTTTTTTGTATTATTGCTGAGACATTGCTTGTGATCTCCACATCCCAGAGGTTTTAAATTGGAGGAATTGTGATACATTTTTGACCCAACAACCACTTACTGTAGAGGAGTTAAAGCCCGTCGACACCAAGAATAATGAACAAGCAGGGGAGAGCCGAAGGGCTAGTGTCAGAGCGGTGCAAAGCACCGGAACAAAAACACAGACCATTCACCAACAGTGTGATAATAACATCTAAAACAAAAGATTCCCTCTCAGTGGTTTCTGTGACATTAGAAATGCTTTCAATGTACTTTCAAAGTAATGTTGAGGTACCTAAAGGATCGTAGCGTGGAAAGTCAAGTCACGCCAGGCCACTGACCACCTGTGTGGAACAAATACAAATCTCTCCACTGTGTCTCTCTGCTGTGCCATGTTGTAAATACAGATGGATTTTGATTGTCTTTCAGTGTATTTACCATGATTTGGTGAGGACTCCACCCCCCACTTGAGTCAGAACACTCTATAGTTATCATCCTTGGTGTGGATTGCCCTTTAGTAGTAGTGATGTTGATGTTCCTTTAGAATCTGTTTTGTTACTTCCTTTTAAGAATGATGCAGACACTTATTTTTTACCAGTCGGTAAGTGGGGGCCTCATCTCTTAGTTTTGTCACGTGGAAAAGCAATTATAGCCTTTTAAGGTTTGCAGCTTTTAACAGCTTCCTTAGTGTAATCAGATCAGTGTAAAATAGACAAAATGCATCAACACCCCTCCCCCAAATGTAATCAAAAGCATACCAGCACTGTGTGTCCTCTGAAATCAAAAAACATGAGTTTGAGGGATAAAAAAAGCGTCATTTGAAGCAGATCCCGCTGCAATTTTAGCCCACTTTAGATCCCGTCGTGAAGCCACTTAATGCACAGAAACGGGGTCCTAGTCTTGTAATGATAAATTATTTTTTAGGAGTTTGTTTATGTTTGACAAGACGTCCGAAAGATTTTTTTTCTAAAGTTTAAAGGTTGACCAAGCATAAAGAACAGAGGCTCTACAATGCCTCTTTTCTTTTTGGTCCATCAGCTGTGCCAGACAACAGCAGGCTCGGGTGGCAGACATGACTTATTGGGGTTCATTACAAACACCTGTTACAAACACCTGAAACTGACCCTCTCTTTAAAACACACACACACACATACACACACACACACACACACACACACACCATATTTTTCATGTAGCTACAAACAAATATGTGACCGTTATCTCCATCCACTTAGAACTCTTACCATATAAGAAAATCCCCCTCCTGATTGTAACTCTCTCTGCCATGCAAAGTTATTTTCTTAACAACTTTTGTTAGCTCGCTCACAGACATGTTGCTTGACTGACAGTGGCAAGTATCCTCTCAGATTGTTGTAATCGGATCATTCCTGTACTGTGAGAGGCAGCATGGAAACGCAACACTATATATTCAAAACATGATCATCTAGTCGGGTCCTTTCAGGAGATTATGAATAGTCAGGTGAAGGTATCTGGAAGCAGGGTGTATGGTTAACACCTTACAGCATTTAGCCAAACTGAAAGTGGCCCATGCAATGACAAAGTTTGCCATTTTATCCCTATATTAAAAGGGCACGCTACAGGTTTTCACATTAGTCAATTTACTCGTCAGCTTTTAATAGCGGAACTTGAATTGAAAACAGCTGCTGGCTGCAGAATAATTACAACCAACAAATTACTGTTAATATTTCTACATGTTACTGTCATTAAGTTTTTAGCATATGTAAGAAAACATTATAGTCAGGTTTCTGTAGACGTAAGAGGCAGAGTCATTCTTTGGGGTCCGATACCCATTAACAAACACACTGTAACCTTGAGATCCGTCTGTGATATTCTTTGATTTTGTGCTGCAGAAAACAGAAATGGTGGCCATTGTGTGATTTGTTGCCAAATTCATCATTTAATCAAAGTTCCACGAATGGACAAAGCCGACTTAAAAAGAAAAAATGTGCATGCACTTACTTTGCTGTACATTGAAACCAGAGTCCATTGCTAAGTTTCTCCCATTTGACCCCTGTTTCTCCTCACACTTTAATTGCTCTCTCCAACACTCCCTCTGTACGCACACAGCTTTTCCTTGGTGAAACTTAACTCAGTTGCAGCCTCTGTTGGTGTAGGTTTCCCCGGAGTCGTACAGTAGTAACTAATATACTTCAGTCAACCCACCAGGCCCCGGGCTGACAGTAAACACCTACCCTGTGTGTATTTAGGGGCCTGGAGATCAGAGGGGTTCTCAGTCATTTGTTGGTTTAAATATGGATTACTGGATGATGGAGGATTCAGTCTCTTAATGTAATCTACCGTTTGTTTCCAGGGAGGAGAGCATTGCTACTACCATGGGCGTGTGCGGGGGCTGCCGGGCTCCTGGGCTGCTCTGTCCACCTGCCACGGCCTCCAGTGAGTCCAGTACTTTGAGTAAACATCGTCACTCCATCTGAAATCTAGACTCAGTCAGGAAGTCATCAATACAAAGTTATCAAAAAGAAAATTAAATTGATTCCCATTTTTAGATAAGTAAAAAATGACAAAATATTCTAAGAATAGTTTGACAGTTAACAATTAAGCTTATCTGCTCTCATGTTTCTACAGTAAATATGTAGCTGAAGCCATCAGCTGCTTAACTTAGCTTTGCTTAGCACAAATACTAAAAACAGGAAGAAACGGCCAGCTGGGCTCTGTCCCCTAAAATCCCCCTCCAGCATCTCTAAAGCTCAATAATTAACACGTTTTTTTAATCTGTGCAAAACGTCAAGCCATAGTCAATAGCTGTTAGCCACTAGTCACTAACACTAGCTGTGTTCCCCCCATTTCCAGTCTTTAAAAAAACAAAATAAACAATTGGGGGCTTTTTTCTAAATATTCCTTGAAATTCAATGAAATATGTTATTACGTGGTCACAATCAGTTTGATGTCATGAGCTAATAAAATGACTACTGCTACACTAGTAGTAACATAATGATAATATTTATATTATATATAATATAAAAAATAACATATTGCATCAAAAAAGGACAGAGAAAAGAAAAGATGATGGAAGATGAGACAAAATAAAGAAATTAAATATGGAAAAACAAAATATGATTTTAGAAGTTGTTACTACATTTACAAAAGTTCTGGTAGAGGCTTATAGTAAAATGACAACAACACAGACTGACAAAAACATCCCCAGACAAGCTGTAACATGTTGTGATGTGTTGTGTTTTTCAGGGGGATGTTTTCTGACGGGAACTTTTTGTACGGTATTGAACCGGCCAGTGGAGAGGTGAGTCAGGACTTTGGCAGGAGAAACCCAGTAGGGAGGATCAACTAGGCAAATTAGTAGTAAACATGCATATCAAATTCCTTGGCATCAAACCAAGACAGCCATAAGGTTGTGTGAAAAGAAATTCCCAAAACTGGCACCAATCTTTTAAATTCAACAAAATATGGTTAAAAGTGGCCAACGGTCTGACTTTCTTCCTCTGTCTCCGGGACTTAGTGTCAGTCCAGACGGTGTTGCTCTCTGAGCTGCTGTATTGATACACAACCCACCTCCAATGAAACGCATCTCCTTTGTCATATCTGTGGGAGACATCATCTTACAGAGACAGAGCGACAGAGGAGATATTCCAAATGACTGACAAAAACAAAAGGCTTTTTAGATCTTTCAAAAAATACTCAAATTTGATTTTAGAATACATCTGGTATTAAAAAGAAAGGGATGTATAACAAAGTGACCGAAGGGACTGGGAGGAAAGTGTTGGAGTGGAAAAGCCTGAGCTTTTCTTTCCCATTAAGGCCCACAGTAATCGAAGTACAGCTCAGTTACATAGACTAGAGAGATGAATCAATATCCTCCCAGCTCATCTTCAAATTCCCTCCCTCCCACCTCTCTTTTCTTGGCTCTCTAGTGCAGATGGGTAATTTTCATAAAGTATTTATCCTTAGCTCAAGTGTACCACAGTGTCCAGTAGTGTAGATTGATAAATTATGCATCAGAGCACTTTTCTTCCCATTAGTCCATCTCTACCTCAAAGGACACAACCGAGAAGCTGTGGACTAAAGTCCAGCATGAAAAGAAGTCATTTCAATGCGTGTTTCACGTTATAACCATGAACGCTTCAGTGGTACATATTCATGCTCTTTCACAGGGAAGAACAATTACCCTTCAGTTGAGCAAAGAATGGTACAACTTTAATGTCCAATTTCCTTTTTTACTTCCCATTTTTTTATTCATGAAATGGTCAACTCCTGAAACTAACCAAAAGTATATTTTCTTTCATCAAAACACAATGTTCTCTCTCTCTCTCTCTGTCTGGATGCCCTTCAGGAGCAGAATGACCACATTGTGTATCGTATGCCGGACGTTGACCTCTTCCCACCTCCCTGTCCAGGTAGGACCACCGTCAACACAAAAACTCCACACTGAGACTCCTCCCAGTTACTGTAATTTCCTTTTTGTATTTCACTCCCTCTTGATGTAATGATAAAAGCTTGATGGAAACTAAATCCCTGTCTTTAGTCTGCCATTTACTTTCTAAATTCTAATTCTCATTTGCACAATACCTGCTGCACAAATCCAGCTATAACACAAATTATCGACTTTCATGACATCTCAATCTGGCTTTATTTTGTTTAGACTTTGCAATATCATATATATGGTCCTTCTTTTGCCTTTCAAGAGAATAGATTTTGATGAAACCTGGCAGGACACAGCTTGTTACTGATAAACCCAAATAACCCAAAGGCTGTTTGCTTTTACTTATTTGGAGACATGTTCAGCCTTGTCCTTGACTTTTTGATGGTCTAAAGCAATCAAATGTTCTGTAATGCAAAACAGTTTTTAGGTTGCTTTTCCTAATCTCACACACACACACACACACACACACACACACGCGCACAAACACACTGTGGCGTACAGTGTCCTGCTCAGGTTGTCCAGCTGCCCTCCTTGCCCTTACTAAACGTCTCATTTGGCTGCCTCTTCTCCTCTTCACCTTTTTGTCCCTGACACTCATCTGCCTCTCTAGATTCAGCTTCCTCCCCCCCTCCTTTCTGTTACCCAACCCCTGCTATTCCTCTCTCCCTGCCTTTTCACCCCACCCTCTCTCTCCCTCTTTCCATTTGGCCAGTTATACTCTTCCCTTTCCTCTACTGGCTGTGTGATATTGATTTCTCCTGCAGATCAGTGGACTGAAATACATGGTCACATCCATCCCTGGATTGATGACTAGCCACTTTGTGTGTTTGTGTGTTTGTGTGTGTGTGTCAGACTGAAGCTTGCATTACTCCACTTTGCAGACCAATCTGTAGCTAATTCTGTTTTAATATACCCCTAAATCTCAGATGGCGTCCTAATATTCAAGATTACAGTGTTTCCCAACCAGGTACAATTTGGCAACATGGTACCCATCAAACTACGAACCCTACTGCATATTACACCCAACTCAACAGGAAAATTGCACACATACTAAACGGATGCTACAACTATAAAGTACTGTATGTGGCCAGACATGAACATCTGGTTGCAAAGGACTTGCAGAAAATAAACTATGACTATGGACAAGATTTTCCAATCAAAATTCAACTGGTTAACACATCTGACAGTGACTACTTCAAAACATTCCATACATTCCTGACATTGTAAATGAGGCTATGAAATGTGTATGGATCTTTGAGGCAGGTTGCTGTTTTGATCTGTATATGGACATTTGCTACTATTCCCAACTATTGAAATATCAACCACTGGTAGATCTCATTCACCAACTTGGATACAACTGTAAACTAATAACTCTGGTATTTGGAAGTTTAGGCCATGTCCATAAGAATGTGGTCAGGGGGATGCAGGTAGGGGGCTGCAAAAGGCTTGCAAATGTTGCTCTGTTTCAGCCATCGTAGAGAGCCTGCAAATATGGAGACAGAGATGCTTTGTTTATCCTTAATGTGTTGAGCATTATAAATGGAAAGACCTTTTAAAAGTATGTGAGCCATGTAGACCTTTCACCTTGTCAAGGACTCTTCCCAGAGTATTTGGATCTTGTTTCAAATAAAAGCATTTAAATGTGTGTGTCCTAGGGTGCTCTGTAAACAGCACAAAGCACAGCCACGTTGAGGGAGACGGTGAGCTGAAGGATGAAGACGACTGGTCTGAAGAGGACAAGCCCATCTTTACAGAAGGCCTGAGACGCTCAAAAAGACAAGTCAGTTTTCAGACGGCCATACACCATGTATGCACACAGGCCGTCAGCCACACGTCACATGCTTTGCAGCATGTGTCACCATGAGGGAGACATTAGTGATATGCAAACAATTAATATTTCACAGAGACGTCTGTCAGATGATGTCAAAGTTCCACGCGCAGGCTGATAGCTTGTCTCGGCTTTCATGCTAATAGGATAAGATAAAAACCAGTGAAAGAAGTGGCGTATATGTCTGGAGGAGCTTTTTAAAATCTGACAAAATTACTCAACCTAGGCTTGTACTACACACATCTCAGGCAAAGCCTGCAAACTGAGGCTGTGAAGTCTGAAAGATGGGTTTTACCAGGCATGGTCTGTCTAACAAAAGACGCTAATCATGCTTTGCCTCTGTTGCATCTATTTTGACATGTCCTACTGGTTTCAATTGAGACAGTTTTGCCTTTTGTCTGCAACTATACTGGTTTTAAATTGGCTGGGCTCAGTTGAAAAATGTTGATGTCACAGACTTCTGTGCACTAATCAGAATTTAGCAAAAATTTGAATCAAAATGTGAGACAAGTTGGGTTCTTTGCTTATTTTTTCCAGGTCCAATCAATGTCATAAAACCATTGCTAAACAGTCCCGATGCTGAGTTTTTGAGTGTTAAAGCCTTACCTAATAAGGCCTAAGGATATTTATGTACGTGCGATCAAGCTTGCGTGCATGCAGACTAAAAAATACGGCTTTTGTTTTTTCCAGGTGCGGCGAGGCCAGCGCACAGTCCAGACTGAGACCAAGTACATCGAGCTGATGGTGGTCAACGACCATGAACTGGTAGGTGGGAAGTTTCTTTTACCTTATCTCTGTAACGGCTGCATGAAGGCAATAATAAGGAGTGAGCGTGACTCTCATGAAATAAGGCTTATAATCCTCTGTTAAGACTTATAATCAGCACAGAAAAAGATTAAATGTTTCATGCAGCTTTTGTCGCCTCTTGTTAGTTTGTGCAGCTTCGACGGTCGTCCGCTCAGACGAAGAACTTTGCCAAAGCAGTGGTGAACATGGCCGACGCAGTAAGTGGAAATTCTGTGGAGGAGTTAATTATGAGCTTCTCTTCCTATCATTTATTTTTTTTGGAAACCATGGCACCTTTTCATAATGAGTCTATTGGAATGAGTCTCTTGAGCTTATTCAGGACACTTGCCACATTTCAGAGTGGGACAGCTGCCATCCCTTACTCACAGAAAGCCAACCAGCTATATTTTACTGTCAGATTTTATTTTTAACCATCTTTTAAACGGCAAATATTTGATATCATCTCTTTAATCCTCATCATTTAACAGGGTCTTTTAATATGAAAATGTTTAACAAACATGATTGTGCATGAACTTATTAAAAACGTAGCCTGCTGACCTATATGTTGGTGATATGTTGTTAAATAGACTCCAAAAAACAACCTAAAAACCTCTTAACCAAGAATTGAGGTAGTTACCAATACTTAATATTATTAAATGGATATATACAGTACTGTGCAAAGGTTTTAGGCAGATATGAAAATTTTCTGTAAACTAAGAAAGCTTTCAAGAATTGAAGTGTTTTATTGTCATCAATTGACAAAATGCAGTGAAGAGGAATTTAAATCAAATCAATATTTGGTGTGACCACTTTGCCTTCAAGACAGCATCACTTCTTCTAGGTACACTTGCACACAGTTTGTGAAGGAACAGGTCTGGTAGGTTTTTCCAAACATCTTGGAATACTAACCACACATCTTCTGTGGACATAGGCTTCCACACATCCTTCGGTCTCTTCATGTAATCCCAGACACACTCAATGATGTTGAAATCAGGGCTCTGCGGAGGCCATCACTTCCAGGACTTATTGTTCTTTACACTAAAGATAGTTAAGGTTTAAACTGCAAAGCTAGAGAACTCTTCTGTGTTTGTCTGTTTTAGTTATTATTATTATTATTAATATTATTATTATTATTATTATTATTAAGGGCTCTCTGTCTTTACTACAGTGGGAGGATGCACCGGCTCAAATTCCCGTGAGCTGGAATGAGCTAGAAACATGAAACTTGGGCAAGTGGATAGTTGGGCAGAGACTTACCCAGGATAGCTTTTATAAATAGATATTTCCAGTGTCTCAGCCTACGCTTTTAGAAGATGGAAGATCTGTGCTGTAATACGGTACAGTAACGAGTTGAGGCTCAACCTAAAGACACTGAGCTGTTTACTATGAATGTCGATATAATAAATAAAGCTGTGTAACAGCTGCTTGGACATGATTCCCTTGTCAAAAAAAGAAACACGAAGTGCAGAAGATTCATGGTGTCCTCTACTGTAGCATCTACAGGCGAAACTCTTCACTAAAAAAAAAATGTAGTGTTGCTGGTTTCCATGGCAACCGACTGCTGCCAGCCTTCTCCCACTCGGTGTCTAAAATTGAAGAATTCTGTCTCCATTACCTGAAATATTCAACTCTCACTTTTTCCCTTAAAACTTTTTTTGCAGTTATTCTAATCCTTTTCCTATGTAGAAATGGGACTAGATCTGAAATATATTGTAATTTCAACACTTTAATAACAAGTCACATAACAATTTAGTCCCTGAATTTGTATTTCTTTTTTTGGGCTGTTGAGGTCATTTAGAGTGCTGTTATCATCGAAGAACAAATTTCTGATCATTATAATATTCACTTTCCCGTCCAGATTGTCTTTTCATATTTATTGTTCTGTCAATTGTTTCTATTGTTATATCAAGATTAGAAGAACAAGAGACAAAAGATGACTTTTCTGAATGTTTTTCCCTATTTGATGTTTCCAGATCTACAAGGAGCAGCTCAACACTCGCATCGTCCTGGTGGCCATGGAAACCTGGTCTTCTGAAAACAGGGTCTCTGTGGGCGATGACGCCTTGCTCACCCTGCGCGACTTCATGAAGTACAGGAAGGAGAGCATCAAGGAACGCTGTGACGCCGTTCACCTCTTCTCGTGAGTTCAATCTCCTGATTCTCTATCCTCTTTAGTCTCCCTCTTCTTTGTCTTCTTCTTCTCTGTCTTCTTTGTTCTCCTCGTCATTTTCCCTCTCCCCCTACACCAACCTCATCTTCTCTTTCTCCTCCTCCTCTTCTTCTTCCTCCATCTCTTCCTTCTTCTTCTTTGTCTTCTTCTTCTCTGTCTTCTTTGTTCTCCTTGTCATTTTCCCTCTCCCCCTTCACCAACCCCATCTTCTCTTTCTCCTCCTCTTCCTCAATCTATTCCTTCTTCTCCTCCTGCTGTGCCTATTTATTATTATTACTATTATTATTACTATTATTATTATAAAGGGCTCCCTGTCTTTACTACAGTGGGAGAACGTTCATGAGCAGCCGCAGTGAGGCGGCCTACATCGGAGGCATCTGCTCAATTACTAGGGGTGGAGGCATCAACGAGGTGAGACTCGTGTCCCTTACACTGAATGGATTACAGAGAATGGCTACATATCAGGGTGTTTGTCCAATGGACTTCATGGAAATTGTGTATTCATTGAAGTAATAAATCATTTTCATGAGTCTCAGACTGGTTTAGTCTCTTTCCCTTCTGGTTATTGTCATTAACTTGATTGTTACGTTTGTCTTCAGTTTGGCAGTGTGGGCCCTATGGCCATCACATTGAGCCAGAGTCTTGGCCAGAACATCGGCATGCTGAGAAACAAAGAGCGACTGGCTGCAGGTGAGACTAACGTACACTGAAGACATCGGTGGAGATCTTACACAAGCATTCATGGAGGACAATCTCTCTTGACATAATTCAGACACACAGCGGCGTTAAAATCCGCCATTAAAGGTTTTAACTTGACATACTGTACATACCAAAATAACACATACATACTTTTATTTTTTTATTTTTTATTCTGGCAATATTTGGTTATTTTAGCAAAGTAAGATACACTTCTAAATTGTATTGCCCTGTTATATCTAAAGTTTGTCTTTTGCAAACGCCCTGACCAAACCAGTAGCATAAACCTATTAGACAGCACTCCTTTGATTTTGCCACTGGGAACGTGCTGCTTATAATAAATAGATCCCTGAGAAATAAAAACACTCCACCTTTGCTGTACTAATAGCGCCCTCAAGTGGTTGAGTTGCTCAAAAATGTTTAGTTCTGTGCAGTCTTGACCACAGAAATGTTTTGTGTTTGTGTGTGTCTGTGTGTGTGTCAAGGAGACTGCAGGTGTCCAGACCCATGGCTGGGCTGTATCATGGAGGACACAGGGTATGCACCTTTTAAGTTACAACAAATTAATAGTACATCAAGAAAAAAATCTCAAAATTAAAAGAAATAGAATTCTGTGTAAATAATGATGGACATATACTGCCCAGTCAATTTTTTTGTGTGAAATATGTCTCAGTAAAGCATCTAAAGCATATTGATGTATCTTGTAAAAGACTCTAAGTATCCAGCTCCATCTTTATTTCGAAGATATTAACAACATATATATATACATACATACATATGTATATTAATTAACAAATTGACAGAGTATCAATTTTTTTTTACACTTTTGAGGGTTTTAAACAATATTTCAAATGCGTCCAAAGGATATAACAGTGTGTGCTTTTTGTACTTGTTTTTGTATCACTTAGTTACTACCTGCCCAGGAAGTTCTCTCGCTGCAGTATAGACGAGTACCTGCGCTTCCTCCAACAGGGAGGAGGCAGCTGTCTCTTCAACAAGCCCAGCAAGGTGAGGGATGGTCAGTCATCATCAGAGAGGCTCTTCTGGGGGGGGGGGGGGGGGGGGGGGGGGTCCAATCCCGAATAACACATACATATATTATCTTTGTGTGTGTGTGTGTGTGTGTGTGTGTGTGTGTGTGTGTATATGTATATGTATATATATATATATATATATATATATATATATATATAAAATTGGTTTGAATGTATTTTCATTGTTTGTTCTGGTGATGTGCATTGTTTGACTCTATGGTTACCTTGCACATATCCTCCCCCCTGTAGTTGTTAGACCCACCCGAGTGTGGGAATGGATATGTGGAGCTGGGAGAGGAATGTGACTGTGGATCACTAGTGGTGAGAAGATTTTAATTAACTACTTTATTATTGTTGGTCTTATGCACAAAAGGTTTAAGGACTGATTTTAACCCATTGATTAAATCACCCTTTTAGCCTTAAGCCTGGTAGTTTGTTACACCGTCAGCAGGCTTTTGTAGTAATTCTTAAAGGAATTTATTTACCAAACCGCTAAACTGTGAACTCTACTGGGGACCACGATTGTCCCACAACCCCTGTCTTTGTAGTATGTTGGATTGTAAGTGTGTTCAGTTGTGTTCAAAACACCCTGACACTCATGATCTACAGATGTACTGTTAACATCTCTCACTCATAGGAGTGTGCACGGAGTGGAGCCAACTGCTGTAAGAAGTGTACCCTTACCCACAATGCTATGTGCAGCAACGGGCTCTGCTGCAGGGACTGCAAGGTGAGCTGCTTTAATACATCACTTTAACTGGATAGTTTGTCACTGTTTCCGTATGCTTTCACTTGCTCTGTTCCATCCCCTATATCTTTCTCTTTTTCCTTCCGTCATCTTCTATGTTTTTTTGTGACAGTACGAGCTGAGAGGGGTGACTTGCCGTGACGCTGTTAACGACTGTGACATCCCTGAGAACTGCATGGGAGACTCCAGCCAGGTAAAAGACACACATATACATTCATCAAGATCTTTACAGAATCCCAACATCTGAAACCCACCATGATGGTGAACTGACGGAGAAGGTTCTCTCTCTTGCAGTGTCCTCATAATGTCCACAAACTAGATGGCTACATGTGTGATGCTGGACAGGTGAAGTCATGCTATTAATTTAATTAATTAATTGAATACATTTAATTAGTTATCTTTGATAAAAAATATGTATCTTTTTGTCCATTCAGGGTCGGTGTTATGGGGGCCGCTGTAAGACCAGAGATGGCCAGTGCAGGACACTGTGGGGCTACAGTAGGTTTGGTTTGGATATTGAGCTTTATATCTCCATGTTGCATTGGCCTTTGATGGTTAAAAAGGTTAGGTTTCATAGCTCACATTTTCAAACTTTACTTTTTCTGAGAAAAGCTTGTAACAATTAATATAAGGCCATGGGTTGTTGTACCCTGGAAATCCAGAGTTCTCGCAAGAGTACAATTTGAATTTACTCACTGAGTCACTCTGGGATTGAGTAATGCTGCTCATTAACTATACCCTTGTAGCTGAGCTGCACCAATCACATCGATGTATCTGAGATAGGCGGGCCAGAGGTGAGCTAAACAGATGACAACAGTTAAATCTACCCGTCAGCGCCGCTAGTAGCTAAGCGTATGGGGCTATGGATACATCACCCTGTGTGTTGTTGTGGTTGGTCGTAGTGTTATCCACTAGTGTGTAGTGAGATTTTCAAATGCACACTTGGTGCCGCCCCTCGAGATGGCCGACTTTCATTACTTGATCCCAGACCCTTAATCTTTCAGATTTGGACCTGGATTTCCAGGCTTGGGTTGTCATGCAAAGACTATGTTCTCTCTTGTTAGACTCAGCTGACAGGTTCTGTTATGAAAAGCTGAACTCTGAGGGTACAGAGAAAGGAAACTGTGGCCCGGACTCCAGCGGTCAGGGATGGGTGCAGTGCAACAAGCAGTGAGTAAACAGCATGGCTTCATAAAATACATTTTGACAGCACATACACATGTTTTGCTTTATAAAATCTAATTCAACATAAAGTTATTGTTATTTAATTTTTTGTCCCATCCATTATCTCCATCAGAGATGTCCTGTGCGGTTTGCTACTGTGCACCAATCTAACAGAAAGGCCGAGGTTTGGTGAACTGCAGGGGAGGCTCACCAGTCTGACTATCCACCATCAGAACAGATACATGGACTGCAGGTGAGTCAGCTGTTCTCTGGCAGCTTGGCTGGTTTCAACAACAATTTGAAGGATTAAACAAATACAGTAGGCTGCTTAACCAAATCATGATTCATGTGGGAAATATGACAGAATTTAAATTTGCGGATTTGCATTTTTTTTGTTTGTTTTGGTCGTCACACAGAGAGTAGTCTAGCACTGGCAGATTCAGCTGGGTCTGGCTACATCACTTATCTAAAAGCTCTGGCTTGTTTGTATTTCTTGAAACCTGTCACAACTGCCCTGGGCGGAACTGAGCCCTGGATGCAGCGACAGTGCCCCTGCAAAATGTCAGGCTTTATCCTAGCAAAGTACAGTCTATAAAATGTCCATTCAATCTGCAAAAAAACAAATAAGTGATTTTATGTGACCACCTGACCTGCAGAGGCGGCCATGCAGTGCTGGATGACGGGTTGGATATGGGCTACGTGGAGGACGGGACGCCATGTGGGCCGAACATGATGTGTTTGGAGCGTCGCTGTCTCCCTGTCACCACCTTTAACCTCAGCACCTGCCCGGGCTCCTCAACCTCACGCATCTGCTCCCACCACGGGGTGACTCTGTTACTGTTACTGTTGTCTGACTATTGTTGGTGGAAACAAAGCTTTGTGGGCAAGATATAAGATATCGAATCCACTCAAGTTTCTTCTTTCCGTCTCGCAGACTTGCAGCAACGAGGTGAAGTGTATCTGTGATCCAGACTACACTGGGAAGGACTGTAGCGTGTTTGACCCGATCCCCATCCCCACCCCGCCAGAGGGCCCAGAGAAACACAGAGGTAACTACACTAAGCAGTTTACCTCCACATAGTCCTTTTATCACATAGCCACAGTACAGTTAATCCTCACCTCTGTAAAATAACCTGCTGTGACAGAAAACTATGAACAAAATAAAAGTAATTTGTTTCCTCATGTTTCCCCCCAAAACAAATGAAGTACGATTTATCTATCCAGGATGGGCTGAAAAATGCTATCTTCATCTCACTACAGAACTATATAACGCTAAATTACTAGATAATGGTTTTTATTTTGTGTAGTTTACACTTATATTTACATGGCAAACTGAATACGATTTAAATGAAACTTGAACATTGCCCTAAGGCTTCTGGGTGGTGTTGCAAACAGTAGCAAAAGTAGAAATCACTACAATTTGTTACATCTCATTGGCAACTCTAAGAACATTTAAAATACAAAATAATGTGAATAAAAATTGTTTAAATATAGAAATTACAGCATGTTAAAGAATTTAGTGAGGCACAAAAGAGATAAAAAACATAACTAATGCACAATGAAAGAAACGGCATATTAATGAAAAATTACAACAATATGAAGAAACGTGAATTTACAATTTGCAAAATGAGAATCATATTTGGCACAAGTCACTTGTTGTGCATCTTTAAAGGGATATTTCACTGTATCTTTTGCCTAGGTGACAGTACTACCATAAATGGTGCAGAACATGGGGCTAAAGGATCCTTTACCACCTAGGAATCAAGCTTTCACAGATGTACACTACTTTTTGATGCTCGACAGAGATACAAAAAATTAAAAAAGAGAAATAAAAGATAACAGAATGTATTTCCAATTGTTGGCACTCTCACATGTTTTTCTTGTTATTTTCCCCATCACTGGTTGACTTCCATCACTCCCACAGGTCCCAGTGGTACCAATATTATAATAGGTTCGGTTGCTGGTGCAATACTGGTGGCAGCGATAGTCCTGGGGGGAACTGGCTGGGGATTTAAGTAAGAGCTCTGGCATGTCTCCATCTGTGTGTGCCTGCTGTGTTCCTCTGTCAGCTAACACACATGCCTGTGGCTCGCTGTTGAATGCTCCTCTGCTTGCTGTCTGATCCATACTCACAAGCTGAGACCATGGGGGTGGATTGTTAATGCTGCTGCTGGTGGGACGGTAGATGGGTTTCCATCTGTGGGTTTTGTTCGAGGAAGGGAGTTTGAATGAAGGTACTAACAGTGGGGCTCGAAAGTTTGGGCACCCCAGGTAAAAATTTTAATTAATGTGCATAAAGAAGCTGGGAAAAGATGGAAAAATCTCCAAAAGGCATCAAGTGACAAATTAGACATTTATACAATATGTCACAAAAAGTTAGATTTTATTTCCGTCATTTACACTTTAAAAAATGGATTTGCTGAAAACTGTTGTAGACTAGACTTCATCAACTAAATTGGTATAATTTGTAATGAGATAAATGATCTTTGCTGGCATTGTATGAACCAAACGATTAATTTATTTATGAAGAAGATCAGCAGATTCGTTAGTAAGGAAAATAATTGTTAGTTTCAGCCAAATTCAAGTATTTTCTCAACCAAAATGCCAACCAGTCTCTGGCTCCAGCTCCTCTAATGTAGTGATTTTCTGTTTTTTCTTTGTTTACATCATTGTGAATTAAATATTTTTGGGGTTTTGGACGGACGTCACTTTCATCTCTGGAAAAACTGTTACAAGTATTACCAGTACTCACTTTTTCTAGACATTTTATAGACTCAATTTGTTGTGGGCGCCAGGTTTTGACAAGGAATAGGAATACATTGCATAATAAGACAGTCTATATATTTTTTAATCTGTCCCTCGTGACTCTGACAGTGCAGACACAGGAGTGCATTGATGCAGATTTCGTACAAACCCAAATAAAAATACAAAAAGAGGATCATGCGCTTTCCATGTTGCCCTCTGCATTACCGGATCTTCTTTCTGCAGTTTGTTTTCTGCACTCTACAATGCTGCCTTGCCTGATGTTAGCTTTGCTGTGGCATGCCTGCAGATTGCAAAGAAACAAAAAAAAGACTTATCTGCGACTAAAATCTTTTTCCTTAATCTCATGACTATATAGAATCTGCCTGGATACTGCAGTAAGTTGCTTGGAAGTAGAGTTTCTAGATAACGAAAGATACAGGTGTTTCAAAAGCCTCTTTAATGCGTTGCTTTTAAGGATTGGACTCATTGCATGTTTTTGTTTTCTGTCACTGCTTCTTGCGCATAAACAACAGTGGATGGTCTCACCTGTATTTCTACTTCACTTGTCACTTTTTGTCTGCTCTCTCCATTGTTCCTGCCTCACTGCGGATCCAGAAACATCCGAAGAGGAAGGTACGATCCTGCCTTTCAGTGATGATCCTGAAAATGTTATCACCTTGAATCACTGTTCATTATGTCAACAGAATGCCATCTGTTTTATAAGAATTCTCCGCTGAGCACCTTAAAGATATTTCTAAGCCCACCCATACATTTATCCGTCACCTGCTTTATGGCCTCCCTTTATCTAATGTTGATGTGTAAAGGGACAAGTTTATAGCATGAAACAATGCCACATACCACAGCATTTATATAGCCTATGCTAGTTTGCAGTACTCCTCCATAGATAGGCCTTTACAATACACAAAAAATAAGTCTGTCATGATTTCGAATTTTATTTTAGAAAAATAACTTTATATTCTATAATCCTTGTTTCATTATTATTTGTACTGCATGTCCTATCATTAACTTGGCTGCCATTCATAGAAAATAGCTGCAGTGTTGACTTTGTAATATTCATTTCATAAGAATTTCAATAATAAAACGCTTTAAGTTTTTGTTTTGGGTTATTTTTGTTATGATCTGACTGCATAGCCACTTATCTGTTCTATCAGATTCCTCAATATTTCTCTTTCTCTTTCTCTTTTTATGTTTCCCCTTCTTATCTCATCTTTTTTCTCTACTACATTTCTCTTCATTTCCAGATCCTCGGGTTGAGTCATATCTATTTGCTGTCCTGTCTTCCTTACACTGTGTCCAGTCCATTCTGAGGAGACAAAACAAAGATGTCTTGCACTTACGATCCTTTAGACTTTTCTGGTTTCCTTTTCGGATTTTATTAACACGGTTTGTATTCACCTCTTGGAAAGACTAATTATTAGTTTTTAAATACGGTCCAACCAGATCTGAAAGACTGTCTGAGATTGTCAGGATCCAAAAGTTAGCGACCTCCTCTTTTGTGCTCTTTTTTTTTTTTTTTTTGCTTCATTTTTGTTCTTGCAGGACTTACACACATAGCCCTTTACTTAAGTGTGTTTACTCAACCTTTCGGTTTTCTTGTCCCTTCCACTGGTTACAGCTGATTTTTCTTCCATATGGATATGGCTTAACCCCTTCAAGTGATTTCATAGAAGAAGGCTATGTACTTTTCCTAGTTTGGACTTTTTTGGGAAGTCTTCTGTTTTAAAACATATTTAACCTCATGGAGAACACACACCTTCTCTCAGTGGTGTGACTTAAACTGCAATAGAAGTGTATAAATCACCAAATAGTGAAAGTTGACATTTTATTTGTCTAGATGAGTTATTCTTTACATTTACATTCCACAGTAATAGCCACACGTTCTCCTCTTATGCTGCCTTTCATTATCAAACAGTAATCCATACTAGTTTAATGCTTCTACATAATATGCATTAATGTATGAATGTATAGCTCAGGCCTGCAAGGAAGCTAGTTGTGTGTCTGTGTCGATGACATCCAAGTACTTTTCAGTACCACACACCGGATGTTTTTATTCTGCTGTATGATAATGTAATCAACACAAAACTTATATGCATACAAGTATGCTGAACATGGGTGCTGATGTACATAGTGTATAATAAGGTTGACTCATTTAGACAGCAGTGACTCACTGCCGCTCTGAATGGAAGCACAAGTCTGGAAAGAAAAGACTCTTTCAACCTCTCAGCTTAAAACTGCTTGTTTTTGAAGATTTAATTGGCTAAAGACAATCTTTGCAGTTTAGGGAAGTTTGAGCACCTCTTGGTTTCTAAAATACTAGAATGCCTAAACATTTGGGCTACAAGAGAAAAATGTGCTTGTGTTGTATATTTCGCATATGCCTCAAAGAGATTTTCAAGCTGCGGATTTATGACACAGATATCCAAACTCAGATTTAACACAGGATATCCTTCAAAGACACACATGCACATACATTATAATTCGGCTTCTATGTGCTCAGTCAAGCTGAGGTAATAGTAGAAATGTCAATCTCAAATGTGCTTCATCTCTAAATGGTGTCAGATAATTTATTTCTGACTGAACAGATTGATATGATAAGCAGTCAATTTGCTCATTAAAAAAATGTCAGAAGAATATTCTCCCTTTAGAATGAAAAGTTGTATTCTGCAGCTTTCATATGCATCACTCAGTCCAATTATCCTCTCTGGACATCTGAGAGTCTAAAATCGTAAAGGTTTATATGATGTCCTCCTGTGATTGGTATTACCGTATGTACAAAGACTGCTTGTGAAGCTTGTTTTCACTAACGAACTATAAGGAACTGCACAATAGCACAGGTGCCGCAACTGATGATCCAAGTTACACTGCCAATGAACCTGCAGTAGCATTAAGGGAATACGTTGACATTTTCTCTGCCTCCTAAAACAATAAAAAAAAAAGCTTTGACATTCCTAATTGACAAAGAAGATGCTTAAAAAAGGCAAATTGTCTTATTTAAAATGTCAATGTGCATCCCTTTAATGCTCTTAATTCCGTTTCATGCTGTATGAAATCTAATGCTCAAGGACAGACTTGGCTGAAAGCTCAGGTCAAACTGTGTTTACCGCCACATTGCAGTTGAATTTATCAAAGGATTTTGGCCCCATTCACACATGGAAGTCAACATTGTTTAGTCTCACTGGAAGGTAACCAGTATTAGCTTATAATGTAAATACTCTTATTGTTGTATATTAAATTACATATTAAAACATATCTGAATAACCATGACTGTGTGTTCCGTTGGACGTGTGTCTGTTGTATAAATCAAGTTTAAAAAAAAAAAAAATAGATGGAAGTTCTGCAGGATGTTTGTTGTGAAAACACTGTTTTGCTATCTGTATAGCAGTTGATATCTTTTAGGTCTATGTAACCTCAGCCTGTTAGCAATGCCATCGTGTGCATGTTGCCATGCTAGCATTAGCATTTAGCTCAAAACATCGCTGTACCTCAGTACAGCCTTGCAAAGCGGCTTGCAAAGACTCTTTAATTAATTTCATGTCCACAGCCCCGCCCTCCACGTCCCATTCACACACACCATTCCAACATGGAAGTCAACAATGTAAAGTCTCACATGGTTTCCAAGTTGCTAGTTTTTAAAGATAAAATTTAGGAAATACAATGCTTCCAATAATTGTGAAAACTTTTGTTGTGAAATTTGCCAAGTAATGAATCTACCTTTTATTTGTGTGTGTATGTAGGTTATTCACTCATCTTCATGGTAATTGACAGTACTTTACTCCAGCTGATATAAGTTTTCCATTTGTGTGCTTGTTGATTTGTTACACCCTCGAACATTTGTATAGAAGTAAGTGAAAACAGTAATAGACTTTCTTTTATTTCTTAAAAACACAGATACAAATGAGAAATCATCAAAACTGTGAAGACAAATTAGCACATAAAACTTGATCTTAAAAAATATCATTACTTTTTGTGGGTATTTTCTTCTCTAAAATGACTGACTGACTAATGATCACACTGACATTTCCCAATCAGCTGTAATTACTGTCAGATCTCTTTAGATGTCTGACTCCCCAGCATCTCCTTTGTCCTTAGGCTGCCTCCAGTCAGCATAGAAGGATTCCTCGTAGTCTCCCATCTCTTCAAACTCGACATCGGGAGACTCCGAGGCAAAAAGTGCAGCTTCCTCTTCACCAAAAAAATCCTGTCAAAAAAGATTTATCTTTAAATTTGCTTTATTCCAACCTTTACCTAACAAGCCTTTTGTCTTCTTGACCTAAAGAATAGCAGCACTACTTAAAGTCATTCAAAGTTTTTTTTCCCTTTATTTTGGGGAAATTACATGCACTTTTTAAAAGGAATGTAGTTTTCCTCTTACCTCGTCATCCAACTCTAAGTACTTCTTTGCAGATGTCAGCATCTGCTTTTGAGTGACGGTGTGGTTGTAGTGTTTGAGAGCTTCCTGTTTAAACGGAGAGACATCATAAACACACGACAAGAGTATGAGAACAACAAACTCATTTTCAGTGCTTCTCCCAGCTGCTGCTTCAAAGTAGCCAAGAACAAATGTTTAATCGGTGTCCTTCGGCAGGCACAGTAGTTACAAATTTAGTATCGTTAAACAGTTAGGTTGAACTTACCATTTTTCTTCTATCTCAACAATTTAAGTTTTTATCTCTTTTTAGCTTGTTTTTTAGGTTGGGGGCCGGGGTTAGAAAATCGTAAGTTCCTGTTTTGAAAGTTATTTTGTTCACATAAAACTCTTGGCATAAATACAAAATCAGGAGCTGTTGAGTTAGACGGTGATATTTCCTCTCACCATCCTGGGTGTGAAGTGGGTGTGTTGAAGGCCCCACTGTTCACTGTAGGCTTTATAATACAGCAGGTTCTGCTTCATGACTTGGTCCTCAGGTTCAAACAGGAAGTAGCTGTAGACACAGGGCAATGCACTGTGGCCATTGTTTACTGGTCAGAAAAAAACAGCGGATACTCAGATGAGTGTTGATATTATTCCAGAGCGTTGATGGGAAGCCCACTTGTAGTTGTAAACTTACACTTATAGTAGGCATACTGGAGGTAGTGGTAAATCGTGGCCACAAATTTCTCCACAAAATAACCCCCAATGTTAGGCAGCAAGTTTTCTTCACACTTCAGCTTACATTGTAATATGTCAACAGAAACCTCTGTGGAAAAGAAGAGCAGAGATGATATATTATTTAATAATACCATGAAACCAGAGAAAGTGGTGGAAGTATTCAGACCCTTTACTTAAGTTAAAAAAAAAAAAAAAAGTAAACGTTCTTTTTTTAAAATCATACTTAAATAAAAATACAAATTTTCCGCCCCTGAAAAAAAAGAGTCCATGTGACTGATATATTAGTATGTATCAGGTGAAGCTAGTTTTATTTACTACATAGTTTAGTCCTGTGGTTGCCAATATAGGGGTTGTGCCCCTCCAAAGGATCACAAGACCAATCTGAAGTATTGTAAGACAATTTATGAGCGAGGAAAGAAGGAAAACAACTGACATCTGAAACATGACGGTGGGAACCCAACTAGATGCTTCACTCTTGGAAGAACTCTAAAGCCAATCAGGTAGCAAACCACTGGTTTAATCTATAACAATATGTTGTATTTTATGTGCTTGTTATGTCTTTATGTGTTAAAAAAGTAACTAATGCTGTCAGACAAAGGAAGTGTGGGCAAGGAAAATAAAATATTTTCCTTCCAATTCTTAAAGTTTTTGTCTTAGATCCAATTGCTTTTTTCTGCATATCTTTCAGAAGTGCTTTCTATTCATTTTGATACAATTTTTAAATACAGCATACTAACCTGCTATGACTGCATAGAAGTCACTGTGTGGTGGAAGTTGACAGATCCCTTCACAGTCTGCCTGACAGAGATCATACTCCAGGAGGTAGAGCCTCAGAGCTTCCTCCATGTGTTCAACACCGCTGCTGTATTCACCTGAATTGATGAGTTTCACTCCTCTCAGAAAGGAGGCCTAGAAAGGACATTATTGATCCAGTTTTTCACTTCAGAAGCTGAGATGGGAAGATATTTAATGCTGTTAAGTCAGTGTTAAACTGCGTAACTATATTATGCTGTGTATTCTCAACAGAACATGTTCTTTTAACAAAGGACCGAGGCTAGGTTGTCTGCACCTCATATGGCTGTTCCTCATGGTCAGTGAGGTAGCCACTCAGGTCGTACTGGCTCTTGTACTTCTCCATCAGCTGGTGCATCTCCTGGTCTTCTGGGTTCTTCTGGAGGTAGGTGTAGGCACATGGGACAGCTCTCTGCAGGTCATTCAACTGAAGGAAAAAGATTTAGTTTATCTTAAACTGGCTATGATACTAGAAGTTCACTGTAAAATGTAAAAGCCAAGACTATCAAGTTGGTTAATTCTTATAAACCTGTAGTAATGGTTATTTCGGGGCACTTTTCCTTTGCTAGATTTAAGTATAGATGGACTGGAAAAAGACTAAGTGATCATAACAGACCTGAGCCAGTAAATATCATGTATTGCGTTAATTTATCCTTGTAAAGATGATGTACGTAATTTCAATCAATTTTGTTTTAGAACGTCCTTTAAGGTTGAACGTCTTTCAGGTAAGATGTGGCATGTGTGTCTCACCCTGGTATATGCAAAGTGCAGGTGTCTGTAGGGAGATCTTCTGCTGAAATCCTCCAAGATCTTTCTGCCGGGAGGAGGGAGCTGCAGCGCGGGGAAATGAGCTCTGCATTTCTTCTGACAGGACGCTGTCATCATAACGTGCCAGTAGAAGTGGAGGTCCCGGCTTTCTGTAAAGGACGGTTCTTCGGGTTTGCTGCTATAGCAGTGCAGCATGCAGTATCTTCCACTCTCTTTAAGAAGCCGGTGCAAACGCAAACTCAATTCCAAATACGTGATCGACTCCGTCCACTTCTCTGCTGCGTAATTGTCTAAAGCCAATCCATACGCAGTGGCGAGGGGCATGAGCTCCTCTTTGGGGAAATTTCTGAAATTGTAGTTTTCATATTGCGCGTCTGTCATAAAGACCAAGGTCAAACAAAGCAAAGTTAACAACGCGTCTCTTTTAGCGCAAAATGCAATCATGATAAGATGATATGCCACATAGTCTGCTTCTTCGGTCCGCTCCTGTTGGTTTCCTGTGTCTGTGTGGTGGTCTGCTGAAGTGCTTAGGGGTCTTTGGGAATTCCGGGATTAGGCCTTTCCGAGGCTACTGCCTCAGGTTTCTACAGCTGACACACACTGCTCTGTTTCTATATTTGGCACAAGAAGCGAGCGTAAAAGTGACCACTTGTGCGCATTGTCCCATTTGTTCTGGTGATTGCTCACTAATGCAAGTTCCCTTTCAACAAATTGAATTATTAAAACATCAGATGAGATAAAGTCCCCTCGTTATGAATGATTTCTATCGGGTTTTTATTATTAATAATAATAATGTAACGGATTAGAGGCTTAATTTGTTTTTTTAGCAGTTCTTGTTCTGCCCACAAATAGTTTGGGTTATTCATTTTGACACGGATGCCTGACAAGATGCAAATTCACTCGCAGACTAGACGACTTTTTAATACTCTTCGTCGCTAGTTGCGCTTCTATTTTAGAAATCTTCACGGCATTAATGGAAAAGCTGAAACTTTGGGGGCTATCTTGGGCCACTTTACGGCTCCGAGAGGCTGATCCACAGAGGCGGGTCTCTTTGTGAGCCACAAGTGATGAAGAGTCAAGACAAACATAAAGATCGGCGACATTGTTTTCAAAATAAAAGTGAAAAATGGACAATTTTTAAATAAAGAACAAAAAAAACAAATCCAGTCATAATTATGGACCTCAAAATAGGCCTGCGTTAAAAAAAGATTACATACACATATTGTGTATTAGAAATATGATTTAAATTAAAACTGCAAAAAAGAAGGTTTGAATAGTTCTGTTCAATTCCTTTTTACTGTGATTTTATTTTATTTTTTCCAAGGAAGTAGCACTCCAGCGTATTGCGGTTAACTCGACAGAGGCGCTTCCCACTTCCAACTCCGACATTCCTTCCCTCTGGTAAAAAGTGCTCACTGCAGCCTGGAGATTGTCCACGTTTACAGCATTCAGACACCGCTGCCCTGATCCACATCTGCAGCCTCGGCCCTCTGCGAAGAGAGCGCACACGACTCTAGGCCTTACGTTTATCTATTTTGTGGCTTTTCTTTTTGTTTGTTGTTTTGAATCCTTCTATGCTGGAAACATGTTTGCCTGCTGCGTTGTATTTTTCCTCCTCACTACGTGGTCTCGCGTGGAATGTAATCCCAGTCCCGTGTTAGGAGATGTAGTCGTGGACAGAGCCTTCATCCCCAAAATCTGTGCACGAGAAGCGAAAGAGGGAGATTATGTTCGCTATCACTACAACGCCACATTCGTCAACGGGAAAACCTTTGATACGAGGTAGGCTTTAATAAAACGCACTTTATCTGAAATTTGAAATGCATTCATTTTATTAAATGTATTAATTTGTGTTCCTTTTAAAAGTTGATAATTGTGCTGCAAACGCCATAAAACTCGATGCAGTTAGTGTAGTGTTAGTTCAGAAAAGTAAAAATAGATTAAATACATGTAACGTCATCAGTTTGCAATAATTTATTAATAGGCCTATACGTATATCTACACGCATCTTCTACAAACGTAGTCCTGCGTCCCCCCCCCCCAGAGTTTACATCCTCTTAAAGTTCTGTCTTAATGACTTCTGACATTTCCTCGTTCTTTGTTAACGTTTTAATTCCCCTCACAGCCACCAGAGAGGAGACGCGAAGGTGGGCCTGCTCGGGGAGGGCCGGCTCATCGCTGGCGTTGATAAAGGTCTGCAGGGCATGTGTGTGAATGAGCGCAGAACAATCACTGTCCCGCCCCACCTGGCCTATGGAAGCAACGGTGCAGGTAAATGCAAATTTAATACAGCTTAATACAATCGTTTAACATTAAGAGGATGTTTTTGCAATGACTGGATAGGCACAGCAGTTTTTCTACAGAAATCAGGAGTTAATATTTAAGTTTTCATGTGGCCCCAGAACCTCAGGGCCCCCGAAGGCTCCATGTTGTCTATGTGGCAGTTACTTGTCATCCCCCAACCCCCTCCCATGGCAGTGAGAGTAATTATACAAACACTGTCGATGTGCTAAGCTGTACTTTAAGCACAGTGTTGTAATGGAATGTTTTCATGTTCACCATTTAAGTTTAGCGTGTTATCATGAGAACATTTTTTAATAGCAAAATGTTGGCCTGGTGATGCATCAGAAGTGATCACCACACCTAACCTCATGGTGGCGCTAGGGTGTCACGAGTCAGCAGGCTAAGCAGGCTATGGTCTGGGGACCATTAATCCCTGTATTTAAATTTGTGCCAATCCATCCTGTAGATGTTGAGATATTTCACATATAGGTGAAAAAATTGACATACTGGTGATGCCTGATGAAAAGTCAGGTAATCCCTAAAGTCAACAGACCAACATAATATGAGCCATGCTGCTGCATGGCTAAAACTGTATTAATATGTCATATTTCAATTATTACCATGTGGATAGCACATTAAGTACCAGCAGGCATGGCTATACCCAGATGTTTGAGTGATCTTTACCGCCATTACAACCATATCCCAACATCATGTTTCAACTGGGGTGGTCAAGACCACTTAAGGTGTAAATTCCTAAGCTTTCACTTAAGGTAGATGTGGATTATAGTGTTGCTTTTTCTAAAATGTACTTAACGCTGATGTCTTTGCTGTGTAATGCCACATAGTAAATCTAACCATGTTTACAGGCGACGTGGTTCCTCCAGACGCCACCCTCGTATTTGACATCCATCTGTTGGATCTGTGGAACAAAGCCGACCTGGTTGTCACCAAAACCATCACCACTCCCAAAGACTGCCAACGCTCGGTGATGCGCACTGACTTTGTGCGCTACCATTTCAACGGCACTCTGCTCGACGGCACTGTCTTCGACTCCAGGTAAATTATGGCCCAGACGACTGTTGGCGTTCAAAATGCTCTAACAAAGTTCTGACCTTTTAATGAAACAATATAGAGAGTGATGAGCGGTTGTAACCCTAAAAATAGTAACTACAGTAAATAAATCAGTCAGCAAAGAGGTCCTTGTTTGAAACTAAATCTCATTCTCATCTCTATTTTTAGAAACAAAGCCCTTTCCAATTGACAGCTCTTTGTTATGTTTACTGTCATCCAGGTATGTTGTGTGTTTGACTTTACGCTTGTATGAGCCCTACTGTACGTAGCTACACCAGGAAGCAGACCCACAATTCCTTAGTGGGTGAGGGTTGGCTGGTTAAGGGTCTGGATGAAGGCCTGCTGGGCATGTGTGTGGGAGAGATCAGAAATATCGTCATCCCGCCCTTCAAAGCCTACGGAGAGAAAGGATCAGGTAAGCACAAATGATGGTTACCTTAAAGGGGCTAAAGAGAGGTGGAAGTGGATTTAGTGTTCCTGCTTGGCAACTGAACCCTGCTTCTCCAAACACCAGGGAATTAGAGGTCAGAGAAATAAAATAAGGTTGCAAGGAATCAACAGGCAAATCCCCCGAATTACTTCTTATCATAAAAATGCATAGACAAAGAATATACTTTTATGCCATAGCAATTTAAGCTGCCATGTGGAGTGTTTTTTTATTCCACTAGGAGCATCATGGAGCAATGCTTTTAGAGGGTGTCAACTCTTACTAATACAGCATAACATATAAATACATTGAAATGTCTATTTATTCCGTATTTAGTACATTTAGTTACTTTAGCATCTTGTTCTTGTTTTTATCTAAATTTCAATAATTAGCTCTGATTCTAATTTGTTGGTGTGTGTAACTCTAAGCATCCTTTGCTTTTCCCCCTGAGGCTCGGCAAAGTACTAAGATGGTCCGAGGTCTAGCGTGGTTATGTACTGTGCATCCACAGTAGTTTTAGTTACACCTCTCATATCTTTGTGGAGGTCAGTCCTCACTCGTTTTAAAAATAAAGTAATAACTGAACTGTAGGTATCCTTTCCAGGCCATATTTTACCTTTAGTTGAATCCGTTATTATTTTATACTCTGTTATATAAATAGATCAGATTTAAATAAGTAAATAAGGTAACGTAAATAATACTTGTCTTTCATGTTAATGTTGCTAAGATGTCGGTTAGTGTGAAGTCTGAAACTCTCAACCCTTTGCTCACCAGGTACAGAGATTCCCTCCCAGGCGACCCTGGTGTTTGACATCCTGTTGGCTGACATTCACAACCCAAAGGATAACCTCACCATCGAGAACCAGGTGGTGCCGGAGTCGTGCACACGCAAGTCTGTGGTTGGGGATTACGTCCGGTACCACTACAATGGTACCTTCCTGAACGGAGTCACCTTTGACACCAGGTGAGCCCAGGTCACACTGACATCAAGCTGTAACTCCGTTGCCAGTTATATTACAGCCATTTGTAGTGTTCTCTAGATAAAGGAAACCTCATTGTGGGACTGACTCTACTTGCTCTTATTCTGCACCAAGGCTTAATTTTTAAAAAAGTTACAGTTTAGGGGACCACTAAAACCTATATAAGCATCTAAACACAAATCAAAGCCTCATTATTTTTTTTAATTAAGTCATTCTTTTTACTACCAACAGCTACCAGAGGAACAGCACATACAACACCTACATCGGGATGGGGTACGTGATTGCAGGCATGGACCAGGCCCTGCTGGGAGTCTGCATTGGGGAGAAGCGCAGGGTCATCATCCCTCCACACCTGGCATATGGAGAGGAAGGAGCAGGTGAGTGACTGTAGCTTTATTGCAGCTTGCAGTAAGTGGTCTGTCCAAAATAATTAAATTGATTACATTGACACAGTGCTAAGGTTCTGGAAAAATAACCCATCAAAAATCAGGAAAAAGTAATTGGATTATGATATAAATATACAAAAAACGGGAATTTTGTTGGGTTGTTACTGTTTAGTAAATATTAGTGCTGATGTCAGAGTGAGGAGGCTGCCCATAGAAAGGCGCCTTGAGCAGTTGGGGGTTTGGTGCCTTGCTCAATAGCACCTTGGCAGTGCCCAGGAGGGAAACAGGCACCTCTCCAGCTACCAATCCACCACCATACTTTGGTCCATATTGGACCAAAGTATGTATGCTCAAGTGCAGACTGAGCTACTGCCACCCCTAAATCCTTTATCCTGTACAACATTGTGATATATATATATTTATTTCACAATGTTGTATACTAATGTAACACTGAGTTACTACAGATTAAATAATTGTGTATGGCCTGTTCAGGTGACGTCATTCCCCCTTCTGCTACGCTGGTGTTTGATATTCTGGTCATCGACTTCCACAACCCCAACGACACGGTGAACATCCAGATCATCCACAAACCCGAGGCGTGTAACGAGACCACCGCGGTGAACGACCTTGTCCGCTACCACTACAACTGCACCCTGGTGGACGGCACACCGCTCTTTTCCTCGTGAGTCATCCAGAAATCCCATGTCTTCAACGCTGATATTACATGATCACTTTAGTAATAACTTTAATATGTCCAATCAACCTTTTTCCTCAGACACGACTATGAGAGCCTTCAGGATGCAGTGCTGGGCTCGGACAAGGTGATCGACGGGCTGGACGAAGGCTTGCGAGGCATGTGCGTGGGAGAGAAGAGGGTGGTAACGGTGCCACCTCACCTCGGCCACGGAGAGAAAGGAGGTAAGACTTACAATACTCTCAATATCAGTATAGTTTTAATTTATTATAATTTTAGTTCCAAACCCACTTAAAGGCCTCTTGAAGTCCTGTGCTTTGACGTTTAAATTTACTTAAATACTAAGAAGTAAACCAGTTAACAGTGTTTTTTTGCTTTCTATTTGTCAGCTACTGGTGTGCCAGGCAGTGCTGTGTTGGTCTTTGACATTGAACTGGTGAGCTTTGAGAAGGGAGTTCCACCTGGTTACCTGTTTGTGTGGCTGGAGGATAGCCCTGCAGACCTTTTCGAAGCCCTGGATTTCAACAAGAACAAAGAGGTGCCACAGGAGGAGGTGCGTTTGTTGCTGACAGTATTTCCCCCACCCACATTATTTCACATGGCAGATTTCTTTTATTTTCATTTCAGAAGGGCTTTCCAAACCTTTTTTATTTAACACGTTTAACCAAATTATTTAATGGAAACTGTAGATTTTCTGTGCAAAGAAGTAATCAGATCCTCTCCTTGACTAAAAGTAGCCATATCATAATTTAAAAATACTCCACGACAACTAAGAGTCTTCCCTGACAACCTTACATTGGCACTCGGATGTCAAAACCTTGAGAACCCCTGGTGTATAATAAAAGAAGTCAAAGTATAGTATGACATGAGGAAGTTCATAATGTATAATGCCATAAAAAAATAACCTCATCGATCATAACATTAAAATGTTATAGAATGTTACATGTCATGTCAAAAAAGTAATTGTATAGTATGCCATAAATGATCAATGATGCTCTTTTATCCCTTGACACATTCTAGTTTGGGGAGTTCATCAAGCTGCAGGTGGCGGAGGGAAAAGGTCGCATAAAGCCCGGACAAATCATGGAGCACGTTATTACCGACATGTTCCACAACCAGGACCGCAATAAAGACGGGGTGATCACGGCTGATGAGCTCAAACTGAAGGTCGATGAGGACAAGGAAAGGGAAGCTGGGAGGCATGAGGAGTTGTAATGAGGACAAATGCTTCTATTCTCTCAGGGATCAACCCCAACACCTTAAACACAAGCATCGAGAGACTTTTTCCATACATCATCATGGTTTAAAGCTTTCTATACCACATTGGACAGTCTTCTTTAATGACAAGAAAATATTGCAAAGGTTCATTTTTGTAAATTTCTGTGTTGTAGGATTGTTTGTTTTTGACAGATGTATTTCAAAATATTTTCAAACCAAACAAACATCTTTTATTTGTCCTTGAAAGTCACATGAATTAAACTGTTTGTAAGAAAACGTCTGACATCTGAAATAACTGCATGTGTATTTATGACAAAAAGAGAGGTGCATATACCAAAACATTTTAAAGCTTCACTTTTTGGTGCAAGATGCAGCCAGGAAAAAATCTTAAGGCATAAAAACTACTTTATACTATAGGATGTCATGGAATGTTTTTCCCCCCGACGTACTATACTATTATTGTTTTTATTTTTATTTTTTACTTTTTTGACATTCTACACTGTGACTTTTGACAAACTATACCATGACTTTTAAATAAGAAAAATAAGATTAATTAAGATTCTTACTATGACTTTTTCAACATACTTTAAAGACTTTTACTTTATGACATTTACTTGTACTTAATCTTACACTTTTTGGACATACTTATACAATAACAAAGACTTTTTTGACATACTATTCTATGATTTTTTTTTGACAAACTGACTTTTTTGACAATTTTAATGTGACTTTGTTTTTTTTTAGATCCTATACTATGACTTTTCATGACTTTTTTTGACATACTATACTATGCCTTTTTGACATTTTTCGACAAATACTTTTCCACATACTATACTATGTCTTTTGACTTTGACATACTATACTGTGATCTTTTTGACTTCTTTCGACATACGATGACATTTTAATTACTTTGTCGACATACGTGCTTTTTATGACTAAACTATGTTTGAAAAACTTTAATAAAAAAAGTCAGTATAGTATGTTGAAAGAGGTAATTAAAAATTCATATTATATCGAAAAAGTAAAAAGTAACAGTATGTCGAAAAATAAAAAGGCATAGCATATTGAAAAAAGTAATTTAATTAATACTAAATGTCGGAAGAAGTAAATGTTCAGTTTAAAAAAAAAAGTTGTGTTGTAGTATGTCCTAAAAATGTATTAAAAATGCTTGTATAACATTTCGGAATAAAGTCATAGTATAGTACAGTATGTCACTGTTTCCTGGTTGGTTAGAACTGAATGTCATCAAGGAGGCAGCGTGCCATTAGGCTTGTTTGAGATGAGCCGCGCCACGCCTGAAAGTGGACGAGAGCAGGCAGCTGCAGCCATGGGCGGTGACAAAAAGCCGTGGTCAAGTCAGACATTTTCCAGCCATTAACATGAATGTACTAAAATGCAGTATCTCAGACTTGTAAACACCACTATAAGCCACACCTTGTGTTTTGTATGGAATAAGCCTTTAAATCAGACAAATAGATATCAAAATCCCTCCAATTCAAAAACCAAAAAGTTCAAATAAAACGTCATGTTGAGTTGTTTCTGAACCAATCAGCTGTTCAATCAGCTGAGAACCAGGCATTTCCCATCATGCCCAGAGTCAGTCACTGGAGCTGCAGGGCCTTGGTCATAAATCTGGGGCTGCCCTGATCTTGTGAGGTTGTTGATGGCCACATGTGGATGATGTCCGTGCAAGTTGGACACAAATCTAACTCATTAGGTGTGCATTAGGCGTTGCTTGGCGGTGGTCAACTCTGCTCAGGCCTGGCTCATCTTGAAATAGCCTGTTCCAGCCTACAAGACCTGCCCCATCCTCGTTGTCTGGGTGCTCCCTGTTCCCCGGCAAAACCTTGTGCTATGTTGTACTTTATTTACTGTATTATTTAATTTACTGTATACTGTTGAGTCACGTTAGATAGCCTGGCAAGGGGTTTCCCTGCCAGTCTCATTTGTTATACTTTCTAGTCTATTACGTTTAGTAAATAGTTTTCACCTTTGTTAAATTTAGTTTAGAAAAAAATTGTAAAGTAGGTAAAAAGTTTAAAAAAGTCATAATATAGTATGTCAAAAACATCATTAAAGAAGTCATAGTAAAGCATGACAAAAAAGGTCAACAAAAGTCACAGTAACGTATGTCGAAAAAGTTAACAAAAGTCATATTATATTATATCAAAAACGTCAGAGTATAGCATGTTGAAAAAAATCAAAAAAAAGGTCATAGTATAATATGTCGAAAAAAGTCAACTTTAACTTATACAGATGACAAAATACATACATTTTTTCAAAGAAAGTCCAGTCGCATTTCCCTTCATGACATTTACTCATGCCAATAATCGACATAATAATGTCATATTTATTGATTGTACATCTACAGCAATGCTACACAAGCATTTGTGTGTCTAAAACAGTTCTTCATTATGCAAAAATAAACATAATAAACATTATAACTCATGCAAAGCACATACTATTTACATTTCTTCAAAAAGGCCCAAATATATAATATATAACATAAATATATGCCAAGTCTCGAACCAGTGAGGCCATTATCCTCCATAAAACGGTAGATATCTATCTTGTGCACTGTGGCATCTTTGATTGCATACTAGCCAGTTTGATTGGGAGTATTGTCCTCTTTCAGCCTCCATACTCTTTGGATAACGTTGGCTCCCATATATGGGCATTCTATTGGTTTTACTTCCCTAAACAGAGAGCAGACACGGACCCGCGACCTGGCGGCATAAATGAGCCAGAACGGGATGAATTATGGACATAAAGTGGATAAATCTTGGATGTGACGGTTTGCATTTGATGCTCAACGACCCAAATAAAGGCTGGAAGTTCCAGGCTCAATTGATAATCACCTGTAGAGGCTAGAGAGACCTCCGTAACAGCTAACTCGTTACCTTTTAGACGCAACTTTTGGTGAGTTTCTGTGTTGTATGGTTGATAAATTATTTAACTATGAATCAGAGGTGCTGTTTTTGCTCGTGGGCGAGTCACTTGGTCTCAGGTCTTACAAAGCTTCTGAGCAACAAACTTTTACAATAATGAAGAAATAATAAAAACTGCGCGCAACCGATAATAGTCGAAGTTTATCAATTAATTAATTAGTTAACGCGATAATAACGCGTTAACTTGCCCAGCCCTAGTTTTAGTATATGTTAAAAAAACGGAAAAAAAGTCATGGTAGTATGTCACAAAAAATCATAGTATAGTATGTTGAAAAAAAAGTCATAGTATAGTATGTCAAAACAAAATCATGAAAAAGTCATAGTATAGTATGTAAAAAAGCCTAAAAATGTCATAGTATAGTATGTCATAAAAACTCGTAGTATAGTATGTTGAAAAAAAGTTGAAAAAAGTCATGGTATACAGTGGTGTAAAAAAGTGTTTGCCCCCTTCCTCATTTCCTGTTCCTTTGCATGTTTGTCACACTTAAGTGTTTCGGAACATCAAACCAATTTAAACAATAGTCAAGGACAACACAAGTAAACACAAAATGCAATTTTTAAATGAAGGTGTTTATTATTAAAGGTGAAAAAAAATCCAAACCATCATGGCCCTTTGTGAAAATGTGATTGCCCCCCTTGTTAAGACATACTATAACTGTGGTTGTCCACACCTGAGTTCAATTTCTCTAGCCACACCCAGGCCTGATTATTGCCACACCTGTTCACAATCAAGGCATCACTTAAATAGGAGCTGCTTGACACAGTAAGGTCCACCAGAAGATCCTTAAAAGCTACACATCATGCCGAGACCCAAAGAAATTCAGGAACAATTGAGAAAGAAAGTAATTGAGATCTATCAGTCTGGAAAGGGTTATAAAGCCATTTCCAAAGCTTTGGGAATCCAGCGAACCACAGTGAGAGCCATTATCCACGACATGGAACAGTGGTGAACCTTCCCAGGAGTGGCCGGCCGCCCAAAATTACCCCAAAAGCGCAGCGACTACCCATCCAAGAGGTCACAAAAGACCCCACAAAAACGTCCAAAGAACTGCAGGCTTCACTTGCCTCAGTTAAAGTCAGCGTTCAAGCCTCCACCATCAGGAAAAGACTGGGCAAAAATGGCCTGCATGTCTGAGTTCCAAGGAGAAAACCACTGCTGAGCAAAAAGAACATCAAAGCTCGTCTCAATTTCTCCACAACACATCTTGATGATCCCCAAGACTTTTGGGACAACATTCTGTGGAACGATAAGACAAAAGTGGAACTGGGTGGGTCTGGGGCTGTTTTGCTGCTTCAGGACCTGGAAGACTTGCCGTGATAAAAGGAACTATGAATTCTGCTGTCTACCAAGAGATCCTGAAGGAGAATGTCCGACCATCTGTTCCTGTACTCAAGCTGAAACGAACTTGGGTTCTGCAGCAGGACAATGATCCTAAACACACCAGCAAGTCCACCACCGAATGGCTGAAGAAAAACAAAATGAAGACTTTGGAGTGGCCTAGCCAAAGTCCTGACCTGAATCCTATTGAGATGTTGTGGTATGACCTTAAAAAGGCCGTTCATGCTTGAAAACCCTCTAATGTAACTGAATTAGGACAATTCTGCAAAGATGAGTGGGCCAAAATTCCTCCAGGACGCTGTAAAAGCCTCATTGCACGTTATCGAAAACGCTTGGTTGCAGTTGTTGCTGCGAAGGGTGGCCCAACCAGTTATTAGGTTTAGGGGGCAATCACTTTTTCACACAGGGCCATGATGGTTTGGATTTTTTTTCACCTTTAATAATAAACACCTTCATTTACAAATTGAGTTTTATGTTTACTTGTGTTGTCCTTGACTATTGTTTGAATTGGTTTGATGTTCCGAAACACTTAAGTGTGACAAACATGCAAAGGAACAGGAAATGAGGAAGGGGGCAAACACTTTTTCACACCACTGTAGTATGTCAATAAAGCCTAAAAATGTCATAGTATAGTGTGTGGAAAAAAAGTAATTACAATATGTCCGAAAAAGTCACAAAAAAGTCATAGTGTAGTATGTTGCAAAAGTCATAGCATATTATGTCACAAAAAGTCATGGTTTAGTATGTCGAAAAAAAAGTCATAACATAGTAAGTCAAAAAAGCCTAAAAATGTCATAGTATAGTATGTCATAAAAAGTCATGGTATAGTATGTTGAAAAAGTCATAGTATAGCATGACAAAAAAGTAATAAGTCATACTATAGCATGTCCAAAAAGCTGAAAAACGTTTGAGGATAATATGTTAAAAAAACGGAACAAAGTCATAGTATGGTATGTTGAAAAAAGTCATAATATAATGTGTCAAAAAAGCCCAAAAAAGTCATAGTATAGTATGTTGCAAAAGTCATAGCATAGTATGTCACAAAAAGTCATGGTATAGTATGTTAAAAAAGCCTAAAAATGTCATAGTATGTCGAAAGCAAAGTCATTGTATCTTAAAAAAAGCCTAAGAAATGTCATAGTATAGTATGTCATAAAACGTCATAGTATGTTGAAAAGGTTAAAAAAATGTCATAGTGCAATGTGTCGAAAAAGCCCCCCAAAAAATAGTATAGTATGTTGCAAAAGTCATAGTATAGTATGTCGAAAAAAAAGTAATAGCATAGTATGTCACAAAAAGTCATAGTATAGTATGTCGAAAAAAAATTCATAGTATAGTATTTTGAAAGAAAACATGAAAATGTCCTAGTCTGTAAAAAAGCCTAAAAATGTCATGGTATAGTATGTCATGAAAAGTCATAGTATATTATGTTGAAAAAAAGTTGAAAAAAGTAATAGTATGGTATGTCAAAAAAGCCTAAGAATGTTAAAGTATAGTGTGTAGAAAAAAAGTTATTGTATGTCCAAAAAGCTGAAAAACGGTTTAGTATTATATGTTAAAAAATCATAGTATAGTAAGTTGAAAAGGTTGAAAAAAAGTCATAATATAATGTGTCAAAAAAGCCCAAAAAAGTCATAGTATAGTATGTTGCAAAAGTCATAGCATAATATGTCACAAAAAGTCATAGTGTAGTATGTCGAAAAAAAGTCATAGCATAGTAAGTCAAAAAAGCCTAAAAATGTCATAGTATAGTGTGTAGAAAAAAAGTCATTATAGTATGTCCAAAAAAGTCACAAAAAAGTCATAGTATAGTATATCAAAAAAGCTGAAAAACGTTTTAGTATAATATGTTAAAATAAAACGGAACTAAATCATAGTATAGTATGTGGAAAAGTCATAGCATAGTATGTCACAAAAAGTCATAGTATGGTATGTCGAAAAAAAAGTCATAGTATAGTATGTCAAAAAAAATTCATGAAACAGTCATAGTATAGTATGTCAAAAAAGCCTAAAAATCTCCTAGTATACTATGTCACAAAAAGTCATAGTATAGTATGTTGAAAAAGGTCATAGTATAGTATGTCAAAAAAGTCATAGTATAGTATGTTGCAAAAGTCATAGTATAGTATGTCAAAACAAATTCATGAAACAGTCATAGTATAGTATGTAAAAAAAGGTCATAGTATAGTATGTCAAAAAAGCCAAAAATTGTCATATAGTGTGTAGAAAAAAAGTCACTGCAGTATGTCTGAAACAGTCACAAAAAAGTCATAGTATAGTATATCAAAAAAGTCATAGTATAGCATGACAAAAAAGTAAAGTCATATTATAGCATGTCCAAAAAGCTGAAAAACGTTTGAGGATAATATGTTAAAAAAACGGAACAAAGTCATAG
>NC_048427.1:8519069-8573920 GCF_013103735.1 Etheostoma cragini | reverse complement strand
ATAGTATGGTATGTCGAAAAAAAAGTCATAGTATAGTATGTCAAAAAAAATTCATGAAACAGTCATAGTATAGTATGTAAAAAAAGCCTAAAAATGTCCTAATATAGTATGTCACAAAAAGTCATAGTATGTTGAAAAAGGTCATAGTATGTCAAAAAAGCCAAAAAAAGTCATAGTATAGTATGTTGCAAAAGTCATAGCATAGTATGTCACAAAAAGTCAAAGTATGGTATGTCGAAAAAAAGTCATAGTATAGTATGTCAAAAAAAATTCATGAAACAGTCATAGTATAGTATGTAAAAAAAGCCTAGAAATGTCCTAGTATAGTGTCACAAAAAGTCATAGTATAGTATGTTGAAAAAGGTCATAGTATAGTATGTCAAAAAAGCCAAAAATTGTCATATAGTGTGTAGAAAAAAAGTCACTGCAGTATGTCCGAAACAGTCACAAAAAGGTCATAGTATAGTATATCAAAAAAGTCATAGTATAGCATGACAAAAAAGTAAAAAGTCATATTATAGCATGTCCAAAAAGCTGAAAAACGTTTGAGGATAATATGTTAAAAAAACGGAACAAAGTCATAGTATGGTATGTTGAAAAGGTTGAAAAAAGTCATAATATAATGTGTCAAAAAAGCCCCAAAAAGTCATAGTATACTATGTTGCAAAAGTCATAGCATAGTATGTCACAAAAAGTCATGGTATAGTATGTCAAAAAAAAAGTCATAGTATAGTATGTTAAAAAAGCCTGAAAATGTCATAGTATAGTATGTCAAAAAAAGTCATAGTATAGTATGTTGAAAAAAAGTCATAGTATAGTATGTTAAAAAAGCCTAAAAATGTCATAGTATAGTATGTCAAAAAAAGGTCATAGTATAGTATGTTGAAAAGGTTAAAAAAAGTCATAGTGCAATGTGTCAAAAAAGCCCCCCAAAAAATAGTATAGTATGTTGCAAAAGTCATAGTATAGTATGTCGAAAAAAAAGTAACAGCAAAGTATGTCACAAAAAGTCATAGTATAGTATGTTGAAAAAAAGTCATAGTATAGTATGTTAAAAAAGCCTAAAAATGTCAAAGTATAGTATGTCAAAAAAAAGTCATAGTATAGTATGTTGAAAAGGTTAAAAAAAGTCATAGTGCAATGTGTCAAAAAAGCCCCCCAAAAAATAGTATAGTATGTTGCAAAAGTCATAGTATAGTATGTCGAAAAAAAAGTAATAGCATAGTATGTCACAAAAAGTCATAGTATAGTATGTTGAAAAAAAATTCATAGTATAGTATGTCGAAAAAAAACATGAAAATGTCCTAGTCTGTAAAAAAGCCTAAAAATGTCATGGTATAGTATGTCATAAAAAGTCATAGTATATTATGTTGAAAAAAAGTAATAGTATAGTATGTCAAAAAAGCCTAAGAATGTTAAAGTATAGTGTGTAGAAAAAAAGTTATTGTAGCATGTCCAAAAAGCTGAAAAACGGTTTAGTATTATATGTTAAAAAAACGTAAAAAATCATAGTATAGTATGTTGAAAAGGTTGAAAAAAGTCATAATTTAATGTGTCAAAAAAGCCCCAAAAAGTCATAGTATAGTATGTTGCAAAAGTCATAGCATAGTATGTCACAAAAAGTCATGGTATAGTATGTCGAAAAAAAGTCATAGCATAGTAAGTCAAAAAAGCCTAAAAATGTCATAGTATAGTATGTCAAAAATGCCTATAAATGTCATAGTATAGTGTGTAGAAAAAAAGTCATTATAGTATGTCCAAAAAAGTCATAGTATAGTATATCAATAAAGTCATAGTATAGCATGTCCAAAAAGCTGAAAAACGTTTTAGTATAATATGTTAAAATAAAACGGAACTAAGTTATAGTATAGTATGTTGAAACAGTTGAAAAAAGTCATAGCATAATATGTCACAAAAAGTCATAGTATGGTATGTCGAAAAAAAAGTCATAGTATAGTATTTCAAAAAAAATTCATGAAACAGTCATAGTATAGTATGTCAAAAAAGCCTAAAAATGTCCTAGTATACAATGTCACAAAAAGTCATAGTATAGTATGTTGAAAAAGGTCATAGTATAGTATGTCAAAAAAGCCAAAAATTGTCATAGTATTGTGTGTAGAAAAAAAGTCACTGCAGTATGTCCGAAAAAGTCACAAAAATAGTCAAAGTATAGCATGAAAAAAAAGGCAGAGTATAGTGTGTTGAAAAAGGTCAACAAAAGTCACAGTACATTATGTCGAAAAACGTTTTAGTATAATATGTTTAAAAAATTGAAAAAAAGTCATAGTATGGTATGTTGAAAAGATTGAAAAAAGTCATAATATATTGTGCCAAAAAAGTCCTAGTATAGTATGTTGCAAAAGTCCTAGCATAGTATGTCACAAAAAGTCATGGTATAGTATGTCGAAAAAAAATGTTATAGTATAGTATGTCAAAAGAAAAACATGAAAATGTCATAGTATAGTATGTAAAAAAAAAAAAGCCTAACAATGTCATATTATAGTGTGTAGAAAAAAAGTCATTATAGCATGTCCAAAAAAGTCGTAAAAAAAGTCATAGTAAAGCATAACAAAAAAGGCACAGTATAGTATGTTGAAAAAAGTCAACAAAAGTCATGGTATATAGCATGTCAAAAAAGTAAAAAACACAGTATTGTATGTTGAAAAAGGTCAACAAAAGTCACAGTATAGTATGTTGAAAAAAGTCAACAAAAGTCATGGTATAGGATGTCAAAAAAAGTCACAAAAGTCATAGTATATAGCATGTCAAAAAAGTAAAAAGTCATAGTTTATTATGTTGAAAAAGTCATAGTATAGTATGTCAAAAAAGTCATATTAAAGTCATACTAAAATATGTCAAAAAGAGAGAAAGATAAATGAATTTTGCTACATGTATGTAGTGTATGTGACAATGAAGTACAAAAACATAACACATTGAAAAGAAACAAATTTTTATTCCTTGTACAAGTGTTACACATTATTGCTAAAACAAATGTCAAATGGACGCCCAGATAGATCAGTTGGTGAAGCAGTCGCCCATATGTTGAGGTTTACTCCTCAACGTAGCAGGCCCGGACTTGACACTAACCTGCAGCCCCTTGCTGCGTGTCATTCTACCTCTCTCTCTCGCCTTTGATGTCTTCATCTGTCCTGTCCAAAATCTGTCCAAAGATTTCCCAAAACATAATCTAAAAAAAAGTCAAGTTGTATGTTGCATGTCCAAAAAGTCATAGGATAGCATGGTGGGTATGTTGAAAAATGTTTATTTATTAAAATAGTGTCACACACTGGTAGGATGAAACCAAGTGTTATTGTATAGTGTCAAGAAGTTTCTGTTGTGTGTGACTTATAACACATTGAAACTTATTTTTATTCATGTACAAGTGTTAGACATTGTTGCCAAAGCAAATGTCATAAAAATTCATAGTATGGTATGTTGAGAAAGTTAAAAAAAAAAGTCATACAATAGTATTTTGAAAACAGTCGGAAAAAGTCACAATAAGTAAATTGTGACAATAAAAAGTCACAATAAAAGTAATAGTATAGTATGTCACAAAAAGTCATAGTATAGTATGTTGAAAAAAAGTCATAGGATAGTAAGTCAAAAAAAAATCCTGAAGATGTTATAGTATAGTATGTCATAAAAGCCTAAAAATGTCATAGTATGGTGTGTCAAAAAAGTCATAGTACAGTATGTCAAAAAAAGTCATAGTATGTCCAAAAAAAATCATGAAACAGTCATGGTATAGTATGTCAAAAAAGCCTAAAAATGTCACAGTATCATGTGTCAAAAAATTCATAGTATAGTGTGTATGTAAAAAAAAATCATGAAAAAGTCAGAGCCTAAAATTGTTGTAGTATAGTATGTAGAAAAAAGTGTATATATATGTATGTATATCCAAAAAATGCAGGTAAAAAAACTAAAAACATTCACAGTATAGAAAAAAGTCATAGTGTAGTATGTTAAAAAAGGTCAACAAAGGTCATAGCATGTCAAGAAAATAAAGTAAAACTAAAGTATGTTAAAAAAAAAAGTCATAGTATAGTATGTCAGGAAAAAAGTTATAGTTTAGTATGTTGAAAAAAGTCAAATAGTGTTAAACACAGGTATCATAAAACCAAGTCTTATTGTATGATGTTAAGAAGTTTCTGTCTTGTGTAACTTTTAAAAAGAAGTACAAACATAACACACCAAAGAAAAACACATTTAATGTTTTTGTGATCCATTTCATTTTTTTTTTTATTTGAACAAAAGTGAAAACATTGGTCCAGATGACAACATACAGAGAAGTACAATACACACACCAAAGAAAGCACAGTCCACCTTTTCCACAATCCTTCCTTGCGATCAAATGTTTCACTCTAAAACAAAGAGAGGAAATACGGGAAGGAGGGAGACACAACAAAAAACACAACAGCAAGAACACTGTCTGCAGCTCACAAACAAGATACACAGAAACAGACACAGATAAACACACAGAACATAGTAACAACAGAGTATAGTAAGTCAAAGTCATAGTATAGTATGTCTAAAAAGGTCATAGTATATAGTATGTCAAAAAAGTCAAAAACAGTCATGATAGTTTGTCAAAAAAAGTTAAAAAGTCGTAGCATCGTCTGTTGAAAAAAGTCATAAAAGGTCCTAGGTATGTTGAAAAGTCATAAAAAAAGTCGTAGTATATAGGATGTCTAAAAAGTAAAAGTCATAGTTTGGTATGTCAAAAAAAGCCATAGTATAGTATGTCGAAAAAAGTCATGGCATAGCTTGTCGAAAAAAGTTAAAAAGTTATTTTAATATGTTGAAAAAAGTAAAAAAAAAGTTATAGTATGTTGAAAAAGTCAAATAAAAGTCATAGCAAGGTATGTCAAACAAAGTCATAAAAAATGTCCTAGTTATAACAAATTCATGGATTAGTATGTCGAAAAGTCATGAAAACGTCATAGTATAGTCGAAAAAAGTTTAAAACCGTCATAGTATGGCATGTTTAAAAAGTTTTAATATAGTATGTCGAAGAAAGTCATGGCATAGCTTGTCGAAAAAAGTCGAAAGTTATTTTAACATGTTGAAAAAAGTAAAAATAAATCAGGGTAAATTTTTACAAAAAGTGCACAAAAAAAAAAGTCCTAGTATAGTATGTCAAAAAAGTCAAATAAAACTCATAACACGATATGTCAAAAAAGTCCTAGTCATATATATCAAAAAAAGGCATGAAAACATCCTAGTGTAATATGTCGAAAAAAGTCATTAGAGTCATAGTATAGTATGTCGAAAAAAGTCACATTTTACTATGTCAAAAAAAGTCATAGTATAGTATGTCAAAGAAAGTCATAAAAGCTCCTAGTATAGTATGTTGAAAAAAGTCATAAAAGCTCCTAGTATAGTATGTTGAAAAAAGTCAACATAAGTTATAGCATATATCATGTCAAAAAAAAGTAGTATAGTAGTTTGAAAAAATTACAATAGTACAATATGTTGAAAAAGTCAAAAACAGTGAAACATGTTGAATAAAGGCATTGTAAAGCATGTTTAAAAAAGTCATTGTGTGTGTGTGTGTGTATATATATATATATATATATATATATATATATATATATATATATATATATATATATATATATATATATATATATATATATATATATATATATATATATATATATATATATATACTATGATAAAAAAGGCTTTCTATAGCATGTCAACAAAAGTCATAGTAGTATGTCAAAAAAAGTTAGGCATAGCTTGTCAAAAAAAGTTGAAAAAAAAATGTCCAAAAGAGTACAAAAAATGTAAGTATATGTAAATTATGTTGAAAAAAGTTTAAAAAAAGTCTGAGCATATTATGTCAAAAAAAGTCATAGTATAGTATGACAAAAAAGTCATAAAAAGGTTAAAGTATAGTACGTTGAAAAAAGTTGAAAAAAGTCATAGTATAGTTTGTTGAAAAAATGCCTTGTGTAGCATGTCAACAGAAGTCATAGTATAGTGTGTCGAAAAAAGTCATGGCATAGCTTGTTGAAAAAGTTGAAAGTTATTTTAATATGTTAATAAAAGTTTTTAAAAAATCAGAATAAATTATGTCAAGAAAAAATAATAAAAGTCATAGTATAGTATGTCAAAAATGTCAGTAAAAAGTCATAAAAAAGTGATGGTCCAGGATGTCAATAAAAGTCATACGGCATGTTGAAAAAAGTCTTGGTATAGTACATATGTCAAAAAACGTTGAAAAAAAGTCATAATATAGTATTTTGAAAAAAGTCATAAAAAAGTCGAAAAAAGTCTTAGTGTATATATTTTGTTAAAAAAGTCACATGTAGAAGTGTTACACATTATTGATAAAACAAATGTCAAAATAATTCCTTGTATAGCATGTACAAGAGTCATAAAAAAGTCATAGTATAATATTTTGAAAAAAAACGTCACATATAGTATGTCAAAAAAATCATAGTAATAATATCGTGCCCAAAAAAGTTTGAAAAAAGTCATAGTATAGCATGTTGAGTAAATTTATAAAATTGTAAAAAAAAGTCATAGTATGTCCTAAGAGTTGATAAAAAGTCAAAGTAAAGTATGTTGAAAACATTTTCTATATTTGTGGAAAAAAAAGTCTTAGTATAATATGTCGAAAAAATAAATGGAATGATAAAAAATAAAACATGCATAATAAGGTATCACAATTAGTTCTACCTTAGCTAGATAAGATAATGTAATGTAATATATTATGCCAATCTAAGTGTACGGAAGATGACTGGGCCACATGTGAAAAATGTAATTGAGTTCTGAGTTTAAAGTTAGAATTCTGAGAAAAAAATTCTGACTTTATTTTAAGAATTCTGAAAATAAAGCCTAAAAATATTCTTCAATTTTCTAAAAAGCTCCAACTGAAGGCCAGTGAGAACAAGGAAAGAGTTGATACACAAGGAGTTCTCTCAGGCATAAACAGACTTTTTGTACATTTTTACACACATCCTCATTGTTTAATATTTCATATACCCATGGTCTTTTTAAAAGACAAGAAAGTAGTGTAAAGTCTTTTTTGTGGAGTTCAGACTAACAATCATACGACTGTTAGTCTTTAATAAATGTATTTCATTAAACCAAAGAAGCACCTGTCATTGAAGTACCATTAATCATAATAGGTTTAATTATAAATGTCTTTTTCTAAGTTTGTTAGAAGAAAAAGAAAATTGTTTTGAATTTTTTCCTATACAGTTACACTGTGGGTACTGTAAGGAACACTATATGACATAATAAAGATATATCTGGTTATCTTTATTGGATTTTCAGACTTTGCACTTTTGGTCAGTTTGAGGAAAAAGTTTCTTCTACCTGATCATCTTTTGTTTATTAAAAAGGATCACAAATACGCCACATATTGACAGTATAACAAGATGACCATTTCTAAAAAAAGTGCAACTCTGCATCCTGTCCCCAAAATTCGAAATTTCTATGAGCAGCTTTTAAAAAAGGCGAAAACTATTAAAAGAAAAGGGCATTGGAAATAAATGTCACATATCTGAAAATCTCCTGAAAAACACCTGGATATGTGCTAAGACTAAAGAAATGCATTGGTTCTGGCTTGTCTTGGTGGGAAACTCTGGGGATATTTAAAAAAAATAATAATAATATAAATATCATTAGTATTGATGCATCTCTAATTTAAAGAATTTAAAAGCTACACCATGATTTACTGTTCCTCATCTATCCAACTGATGACCACCTAATAAGACTTCATCGCAAGAAATTATTAGAATACAGAGATAAAATGTTGATTAATGGGATAGTTCACATATTTTAAAATCCCATATGACTAACATGGAATTTCTGTTGGAGACAAAGGTTATTACTTTCTCATAAATTCAAAGGACAATCCCTTTTCCTTTGCTGCCTTTTACTAGGATTTAAAAATGTAAACTATACCTTCAGCTGAGAAGAGCACAGCTATTCCATAATAATATTTACACTTTATGACACTCACAGTAAAGTGCAACTAGCTCAGTAATAAGTCCTAATTTCTAGCAGCCACCGTGTTTCAGTTTCAAGACAAAACACTCATTAGGTATACTGCTATGCTGTAGCATTGTGTTTAATGCTGGCATTAACATGTTTGTCTTCACTGTCACAGGTAAAGAAAATGGCTCTTAATAACTACAGTAGCTTTAAGACCGATACATGACTTTCAAGTTAGTTGCACCCAGCAAGTAAACTAATAGTACCTTATAATGTAGTATCCATTTCACACTAGGACACCATCAATATGTAATATAACACTTGGCAGATAAAGAGACATTTACAAAAAGTGTTTTACATCTTTGCTCATACGCAAGCTTAATGTAAAAGATATTAACAAGCATCCTCACACTGTAAACCAACAAAGTAAAAATTAGAATGTGCTTCTGTACTGAAAAGAGGACAGAACATTTAGAAATATACCCTGTCATATTTTATATGGATATGTTTAAAAGGTTGCTGAATTGTTTTCAGAGGGAGAGCTGCTGGTACTGCAATGTATGTTCTTTTATGCATTTGAAAAAAGACCATATAAATTATCCTTGCAATAAGTTCTGTTATGGTGGTACGTTGCCTTTTTGGCGGTACATTTTTCATCAAGACACTGTGATGATTCCCTCAAACAAGTTAAACAGCAGGAAGAAAAGAGTTTTACCCAGCTCTCTATTCGTCTGTGAAGTTGCAATACTGGCACAAATCACAGATTCTTCTATACTAATGCAAATGTTAAACCTAATTTAGATCTTTAAAAATCTCGATTTTGGTAAGATGGCTTTTGACATACAGTAAAAACACAGAGTGTAATAATAAAAAGTCTCAAGTTGGGATTTGAGGTAAGTGATTATGTGCAATTGTCCAACGTGCAGCATGGTGAATGGAGTGAACAAGTCCATCTGTGTATGATGTCCCTCCGTGCCTCTTACTTCCTGTCTCTTGATGAGGTTATGTATCTGAGGATGGCGTTAGGAATGTCCATCGTCTCGTCCTTCACCAGTACGATGTCAAAGGAGTTGATGTACGACTCTTTTCTCTCGTCTACCTGAGATACAGAATGCAGACACTGAGGAACCTAAATTCTAAACCTCAATGTGTTGATATAAGGAATAAGACCATACATGAGTCTGACCTGGTCGTTGAGGTAGCCGATGGTGAGGATGTTCTGTTGCTCTGAGACGCCGTCAGCCATGGTCAGGTCTCCTAAAGAGTCTCCCAGCAGCAGCACGTTGGGTCGACCGTGCAGCTCCCTGAGGCCAGCTGCACGAGACAGAGCACCTTCCCTTTTGTTGAAGGTGTGGATCAGCTGGCCTTTAAAGGCTTTCAGGACCCCCTTATTAACAACACAAGGGTCGGTAAAGGTTACTCTAACCCTCAAACAAAGACTGAAGCTGGTGGAGTAAAGGCATGAATGTTTAAATACTTTTACTAATCTCTGGTAAGAATTGGAATGTGCTAAAAAGAACAGAGATCAAAAAGAGACATAGAAACGTAATAGCATGAAGGAAAATACTCCACCAGGATTACTGCTTGCTTTTATTAGCTTCATCTAATTCATTCATTCTGTTACAATTTCCCATGTCATGAAACAATAAACCTATAGGAAAAATGCCTTTGGTATCATTGGTATGTTTATTGTTATGTTTTTTCTTTTTTAAATAAAAAGATACAGTGGGAGATCTTCTCAACTATTTCAACATTCTATAAGGCATTTCATACAATAATTCATGTGACACAAAATCCCAGTAAAGCTAGGTCTGATCAAACTCACAGTCTGGTCAAAGTCCATGTAGTTGGAGATGATGTGGACATTGGGAAGGAAGACGTGGTTCTGTCGAATCACCTCCTCCAAGACGTCGCCAACGCCAGCCGAGAAGATCAACAGAGGGACCTGCTGCTCCGTTAGACGGTCAAAAAACACTTTGTAGCCGTCCCTTGAGAAATCGCACACACCACCCATTAGACGCAAGATCCAACGATTCATTGAGAAAACATTTGAATTACTGCATGAGAGAAATTTGAATTATCCTGAGCAAGTGTTCCAAAACATGTTGTCAAATAGTTAGATTTGTATAAACTATGTTTAACGTGTACGTTTTCACTAATGCACAACTTATTGTTTATCAGTTATAACCAATACAATTATCATGTTGTAATGTTTTCAGTTCGGAGTTGTTTTTGTAGAACCGGTCACTGGTAGAAAAACTGTATTAAGATCTCTTACTTAAGTAAAAATACTAATTCCATACTGTAATAATACTCCACTACAAATATAAATCCTGCATTCAAAACTTTACGTAAGCATAGGTATGTAAGTACTATCAGCAAAATATATAAAAGTAAAAGTACTAATTAGGGATAAAAATGTTCCCTGTGTTTTCCACATATGACGGTATTGGATTGTTATTACTGTTGCATTAATGTGTATGTTGCAGTTTACTGCTGTAGATTTTTAAGGTTGTGTTAATTTTTACTCCTTTATATACTTTAATCTACAGCAATGCATCATATTCTATAAGATCATCATATTTATGACAATACCAATAATTGTTTATGTAGCTTTAGAAGTAGGAAAAATTCCAAACCACCATATTTGGAGATACATGGTTTTCCCCGGACAGGAAGGTTATGACATTTTGTAATCTGAAAAATTAACTAAAGCTGTTAGACAAATGTAGTGGAGAAGAAAGTACAATATTTGGCGAAGCACTCGAGTAAAGTTAAAGTCCCTTAAATTTGTACTTCAGTACAGTATTTGAGTGAATGTGATTGGTTACTTTCTACTACTGGAACCAGTGAGATTTGAGCACAGTGCCTACCTGAGCATAGCGCTGGATTCCCTGACAGCCTGGGCCAGCATGTCCTTCCTGATCCTCTGCTGAATCAGCAGCTCGTGTACTTTAGTCCACCTGCAGGGTGCAACACAACACAAATGTAACATTTCAATCAGGCTTGGGGTTGGTCGCTTTTCTTTAGTCATTTCAGGAATTAGAACTTTAAATACTGACAGTTTGACAGTTAAAATGTTATCAGATCTGAATTCAACTGCTCCATGGAGAAAAGTCACAGTGCACAGAGGAACATATGCGATAAGGTTGTTGAATATCACGATAACGATATTTCTTGTAATAAATAAACAGATATTAGAGTTTACTAAGTTCTGCAGCTTTCAGTATTCTGTAAAAATTCAAAAAATTGCTTATTGAATTTAAAACAAAGAAAAGGAAATATTTTCCAACATTAATTTGTTGAACAAATGTAACACTAAATTTAATATAAAAGGCACCAGTAAAAAAGAATGACTTTTGATCTTTTTAAACTGTTTCTAATGATATTTTCTTCCAACTTACACAAAAAATGTCTGTCTACCACAATATGTCACCGCCTTTTGTAATGTGCGTATTGTGCTACATACTGCGATAACGATAAAAAACTATATATTGTGCAGCCCTAGTGCATGGTTTGTCATTGTAAAATTAGACTTTAATTCAATGGAAATAGACAGGTGCTATTAATTAGATTGGTCTCTTTGTTTCTTACCACTCCACCATGAGAGGCAGCTTTTCTTCTGTAGTCCTGCTAGCATCAATCTCTATGGGATAGTAGGTGTTCAACAGATCCCTCATCTGCAGGGTACCAACAAAACACACTGAACATTTACAGACCTCCTGCAAAGTCTCTATTAGCATGGACATTCTCAGAGAATTGCAGACCAGTGATTATTTGTTTATCTAGCAGTTCATGGTCTAAATAAAAATTTGGATTTGTAAATATCATTTCACACAAGCACAAATAGCTGCAGTTACTGCAGCAGGAGCAATTATACAAGTTTAAAAGGGGCCTTTTATCTTTCAAATTGTACTTTTTAAAGTGCCAATATTATGCTATATTTCAGGTTCATAATTGTATTTAGGAGGTTGTACTAGAACAGTTGTACATGGTTTCATTTTCAAAAAACACCATATTTTTGGTGTACGGCACATTGCTGCAGCACCTCTTTTCCCCCTGTGTGTTCAGGTCTCTGTTTCAGCTACAGAGTGAGACATCTCACTGCTGTACCGTCTTTGTTGGGAGTCGCACATGTGCAGTAGCTAGGTAATGATAACATCAGCTAGCAATTTCTGAAATTTCGGGCAGTACAAGGCAGGATTAGCCGAGAGACTTCTTCTAAACCAGGACGCACTTCTAACTTTTTGTATGCGTGTGGAAGCACCAGAGACATAAAATAACACCCCATATCCCAAATAAATGGATTTTTTTTCATAATTCCCTAACCCTAATGAAATAATATTTACCTTTTTAGTGCAATCTTCATCGATCAACAATTGGTTATCCAGGATGTCTGGGTAAAAGAGGGGAAACGGGTTTGTAAAAAAAATAGAAAATAATTAAAAAAAAAATAAGGAAAAAATGCATATTCCAATATTCCAATGCATGGAAGCGTGCAGATTCCATCATAACAACACGATTTGGCCAAGATGGGGAAAATATTTTCAAAGAGTCAGTTATTTGAGTGCTTACTGTGCGTGGTGGGAACTCTCTTTCCATTGTGGGCAAATCTGGTCAACGTCATATCAAAGTCTGAGATTACCTGAGGAAATATAACTATTTCGATTAGACAAATAGTACTCTTTCACTTGGCTAACATACACGTATGATACAATCACACATACAGTTCAAATGTATTTAGTTGAACCTGGGGAACAACGTTTACTTTAGCATTTTGTATTTATTCATAAAGGCTCTCAACTCCGTTATTACTAAACCAATGTTTTTGAACAAAATTCAGTAATGTGTCTTTCAGTGGGGTCTAAGATTTTGTTGATAGTGCAGTAGTCAATTTCCTAAATTCTGTCCCTATAAATTAATTCTAATGGAATGCACTTTTTTGGACTCTATACAATAGAGTCTTATACAATTAATACAAGTTATTGTGTCCTAATTAGGTAAACATAAGCACTGGTTCTGAAAGCGGATAACGCCTGATGCATTTTATCAAAGGAAACTCTCCAAGTATACGTAACTGTTGGCTGTGTCACCCTCCACTTCCTATGTTTTTCTCTTATATTTAATATGCTTTAGTGTCATGTCCCCTATTTGACTGAATTCTGATCTGAAAGTGTTGTTACTGCTGATGAAATTCTGCACTTCACTCACTTGCAGGCTGCCTGCACCAGCTCGCTGCATGGCGTGGATTGTTTCCTCCACTCTGCTGCGCTCCCTCATCAGCACCGAGCACTTGGCCAGCTCTGGGATCTAAAAAATAGAGAAGAGTTTAGTCTTACAGTGCATGTTTAACCAGAGAGCAGAACAGTAGGAGAGTGATGGGAGGCAAAAGAAGACTTCCGAAATATGTTACATGCTTGCACTATAGTTAATATTGAGTTCATGTAAGTTTTCAGACATGTGAAGAGGCATCCAAAGATGATGTCTTTAGTCAAACATCATCTTTTTTTGACTGTGTGCACATGCATACAATTATTTATACTCAGTGCTCCCAAGCACAGATACTGTCAAGCCAGAATTACAGCTAAGTAAAGTTTCTGAAATAAAACTCCATTTGTCTTTGCTCAGGAGAGCTTCCTCACCTCAGCCTTGGTCAGCTGGTGCCAGATTGCCAAGACGGACCGCACCGGTGTGTAGATCAAGGGAAGAGGATATATCTTCATGTAAAGCCAGGGAGAAAACTCATTTTAGTATTGCTTTATTTTACAGGTCTGCATTTTCCTAAGATTTTTCCTTGGGTACTCATTTCAACATAACTCATTTAATTTATTTATTTAGAGTGCTCGTACCTGAACATATTTTTACTTTAATAGCCTGTTCGACTAACGGTACTGTGTGATTAGCTAGCTAGCTAGCTTGTACGTTAACAGCTGGAAGTTACAACTTACCATTTTAAACGGAGAACGGACGCGTCCGCGAAGTGTTCACTGTTATTCGGAACAACCGTTAAAAATACATACTGTTAAACAACAATCTGTGTGTATCTACAAAGATATATCATAGCGTTAATACTGAAATCATTGAAGTTTACAGTCCACTAGCAGCTTGAATGATTTGTTTACGTTCTGTTTGTCGGACGCGCACGCAGCATTCAACCGCTTCAACATAATAAACACAAAGGTTCCGACGCACTTTCGTTCCTATTTAACTGAGGGCATTTTCGCATTCCTACATCAAATTAATATTCTTCTTGGGGTTTTATGGCTGTGTCCCTATTTAAACATGTGTTGTGTCTAAATGACTGTGCTTCAAGCCGGTTAATAATAAACCGGAATCCACACTGATATTAAGGATTGACCTCACTGATAAATATTGCAGCTATTTTTGTGCCGAATCCTCAGAGAGGGACATCCATTGTTGGTCTATATCAGAATCAGAATCAGAATCAGCTTTATTTGCCAGGTACAAGGACACATACCTGGTAAATAATGCTGATTCTGATACATTGTTAACGTCATAGCTGCAATGAGGAATATTTTAGTGACTATTTGTATTGATGGTCAATTTCCCCAAAGTTCTGCAAAATTATGATCTCCTAAGTCGTATTGTAATATTACTTGTTTTAAAAATATTTATTTTGTCTCATCAAAGGTATATGTACATATAGACCAATGAAATCACCATAACTTGTCATAACAAAGTTGAAGACAGATAGATTCAGAGTTGACAACAAATACATTTTTTTATTTCAATTGTCTAGGTATACACTTTCTTGCTCTTTCACATATATATATGGACCGCCACCATTTGTAACACAGTCATACTGTGTTACATATCAATCAAAATCAACTCTCCATTGATAAAGCTGGGACCAAAATCTGATCTTGAATGCTTGATCTAAAATCTGCCTATGTCTGCTCTGTTCCTGTGGTTTTGTGTAAGTCACATGACAAAGGGGGCTTAAGACAAGTTGTTGGAAAATTCAAAACCTCGACATTCAACTGATCAAATTATTTCCATTCATGTGCAGTATGTTATTAGGAACATGTTATTGATAACATTTATAGAGAGCTTGGCTGGGGATACCACAGGCACTAGCAATTTCAACAGACATGATGAGCTCAGCAACTGGTCCACACAACAGTGTTTTGAGTCAGAGGACTGTAGGAGTGTAGTAGCAAAATCACAAAATATTACAGTTAACATTCAATATTTATCATTTAGTGCAAGAAACAGTTAATTCAACTGTTGTAATAAGGGGCAGGTGGCATTTTATGGCACATTGGGAACATGGTGAGAACTATGCAAAAAAACATGTCAATCTCCTGATTTGATGTGTTTTACACATTATATAGTGCAGCAAAACAAAGTAAGAGGTAGAGCAAATTCTGCCAGAAGCATAAAGGCTGAACAAACCAATCCACTAATACAGTACCAACTAACAAAATAATTCCCTAAAGCCACGGTCTTTAAGCACTGGAGTCATTAGTCCTTGGTAATAAAGAAATCATAAACATTCATACACATCCATTGGAATGGTAAAGTAATGCACATATTTTAGTCCAACATGACTATGACTATATATAATGAGGGGGAACCGCTTTCACTGAACACTATGTTCCCCAATATGTGCTTGGCTCAATACTTAAGTCTTGCTTTAAAAAATCTTATACACGATTGGCTCTTTTTACGTTGGGAATATGGCAGTTCAACATTTAGATATTTCAACCCCCACAGTGCAAAAAAAGCATGACAGACAATGGAGGTAGAAAAGAAATTAGATGCAAGTAGCAAGGAGTAAAACGTTGAAGCTCAGCTCAGGTTCTTCCAGTAATTTATCATTTTTTACTAACTTACATCACAATAAACAATTTACTTTGCTAAATTTACATCTCAACACTGAACTTGACCAAATGTTCTACCTTCCACCACATCATGTGCTGACATCATCGGGTGTTAACATGACCCCATTAAAAAAAGCTAAGTTAAGTTGTTTAGCAATGAAATCAAAAATCTTATCAGACAATGTCACAGAAATCACAGTTTCATTAACTAGCAGAATAAAGGTAATCATTTCAGTAGTAGCATGTCTGGATAATTATTTTTTAATTTTTTTTAATTTAAACCAGCCCCAGATAGCCCATGCAGACATTGCACCTAAATAAAGACAAAAAATAAGATCCAAGTTTTGTGGTAACAAGGCGTTGATCAGCAGATTAAGAGCTAACTAGACAAAGCTCTCAACATTCGATTTGAGACTGCAGCTGTCTGCGCAAAGTAAGCGTGCGGCGATGGAGCTGCTGCATCTGTTGCATGCGGTCTCGCTGCCGAGCCAGGTTCTGGGGCATGGGGTAGTTCTGGCAGCCGTGAAGATAATGGTATGGGATGCGAACGTGGCAAGCTGTGGCTCTGCAACGTGGGTGAGGTAAGGGTGGCAGCAGCATCCAGCGCTTCCTCTCAGCACAGTAACTGTAGGCCTCCTTGCGGTACTGCTTGTCCATGTTGTTGCAGTTCCTCCACCCGCCAATGATGAATATGTTTTCACCAAGGTAGCAAATAGCGGTACCTTCCATGCTAAGGACCTCTGGAGGGAGACTGTCGAGGATGTCATCAGAGGTATTTCTGTTTATTTTCTGCTGAGCGGCCTCAGCTGTTACCTTGTAGCTCTTCGCACAACAAGAAGCTGTGTGGTAGAAGTTGGTGGACCCAACAGCCATTTGAAAACTGCAGTAATTATCAATAAGCGGTAAGGAGTCCACTTCCTGCCACTTGTGACTCTCTGTATCGTAGCAGGTGGTCACAGTGCTCAGTCCATCCTCATTGTCCATGTCTACAGGAGTCCTGGCCATCACATATATGTAGCGGTCCTCTATGCTTATCGTTTTTACATCTCGTAGTATCTTCGGTGCTGGCTCGAGATTGTGCCACTCATCCTGCTCAGGCTCGTAGACAGTAACATCCTTAAAGCCTGGACTGAAGTTGCCATGACCACCGATGCTGTAGAGTAAGTCTTTGACACATGTGAGGCCGAAGGAGTGCTTACGGGTGGTCAGGCTGCTGACCTGCTCCCAGGTGTTGAGGCTGGGGTTGAAGCGCTCCACCGTCTTGGCGAAGCCTGGCTCCATGGAGCCTGCCACATAAACATGGCTGTCACTGACTGCGATGGCATGTCCGTCAAGATGGTTGTGAATGTGTGGCAGGTTTACCCAACGGTCCTCAGCAACAAAGTAGCCCACACACTCACTCAGATAGTCTCCACCTTCTGATACACCACCCACTACCATGATTACATCCATGTTCTGACCAAGACGGGGCTGCATCGCTGCCATGTAAGACGCATAGAGCTCTAAATCAGCTGACTTGAGGTTCTCGAAGTGTACAGCGTGGACCTCAAGGGCGTCAGAGACCAGCTGCTGACAAGCTGCATTGTTTGCCACAAAGGGTTCTTTTCTCACCACCCGTGTCAGATAGGTAGGAGAAATCTGAGGCAGCCTTAAAAGTCTGAACAGCTCATCAAAATACTTCTCCCTCTCCTCAGCGTTTTGGTGCACCCATTTTACTATGGCCTCAAACAACTCCTGTTCAGAATCCACAGTGATTCCTGAGTCTGACAGCCAGTCTCTTATCAGGTGAAATGGCAGCGTGAAGAATTCCTCGTTGCGGATTATTTTGTGGAAGTTTCTTCTTATCGTCTTGGCGGCTCCCTGGGCCAGCTGGTCCAAGGTGTACATGTGGGCGAGGCTGTGCACTGCTACACAGTTGGATAAGTTCACTTTCTTCATCAAAAACTCTCCGCAAAAGTTCTTCAGCTGCACCAAAAGGAACCTGTGTGAACATGTTGTAATTATCAGTCCAGTAATGCATAAAAACTTGGGAGTAGACAGGATTACCTAAACATTAGTCAATGGAATAAAAACTAGTACACTAGGTTACACACATGTAACCATGTAAACTAAACACTCATGTTCTGTCATTAACTGTTTAGAAACATGGATTCCCAAGAGAAACCAAGACAGTGTCTGCTAGCAAACCTTTTACGTACTGTGGTGGTTTACCTTTTCATTTTTTGCACTGACAAGACATCTTGCCTTGCTGTTTTTTGCATTACTATGCTTCTTTAACCTTAATTGCAGGTCTTTAACTGCTGCTTAAAAATCTCATTAAAAGTGCAGTATTATCAAATCATCTCAATGATGCAATCAAATATTGTAATCCATTACATACAACGTGGATCAACAGACAGTTTAAAATAAGCCTTTTTCACATCAGATATCATCACCTGTCATAGAAGGATGTCCCACTAAGCCATGGCAGTGTGACAGCATGCACAAAATCAAAAGCAGCTAAATGGAAGTGGAGCTGTTAACTTCCTGATTTATACCTGTGCTTTTCAAAAGTCCTATTATTTATTTATTTTTTAGTTATTGTGGCTGATTGCACGTTTCAACCCAGGTTAAAGATGAGTGTAGCAATCATGGGAATAATGCGAGGTTAATGTCCATGTATTTACAAAAACAGTGAAAGTTGTCCCACCTTTACAGGTGCAACAAGACAGGAGAACAAGGAGTTATCAATCAAGCACACCCTAATCAGTCTTAAAAATAGGTCTAATTAGGCAAAAGGGAAAACACCTGTGTGAGCATACCATGGATGTAAATGTGCTGTATTTATATAGCGCTTTTCCAGTCTTAACGACTGCTCAAAGCGCTTTTACATCTACAGGAAACATTCACCATTCAAACACATTCATACACTGTGGCCGGGGCTGCCGTACAAGGTGCCACCTGCTCATCAGATAAACATTCACACACATTCACACTCCGATGCGCAGCACCGGGGACAACTCGGGGTTCAGTGTCTTGCCCAAGGACACTTCGACAATGACTGCAGGGGCGGGGATCAAACCACCAACCTTCCAATTGGCAGGCAACCGCTCGGGAGATAATGTAATGAAGGCCTTTGGCTGATAATTGGGTTCATATGCCTCACAAATGCACACACACACACAGGTTCAAAACAGGAGTTTCTGAACCGGGTTAAATTGCCGTGGTAACTAATGCTGAACACATAGCCTGGTCGGGAGCAGGTTATGTTGGAAATTAGAGATTAACCCGTATGAAACCACCGCCTACTGACCAATCAATACTCGATGTTGATAACGGCGTCACCGTTCTTAGAAGATCAGCTGGAGCTCGGTACAGAGAGAGAGAGAGAGAGAGAGAGAGAGAGAGAGAGAGAGAGAGAGAGAGAGAGAGAGAGAGAGAGAGAGAGAGAGAGAGAGAGAGAGAGAGAGAGAGAGAGAGAGAGAGAGAGAGAGAGAGAGAGAGAGAGAGAGAGAGAGAGAGAGAGAGAGAGATGCGCTCGTAAAAAACATTTAGACCTCCAACCCCGTTAACATTCCCCGATGGGTATTTTAAGAGTTTAGGATATAGATTTTCAGCGGAGGGAATTATAGTCTGTGTGTGTTTTACGATGATAAAATGATTATTTAAATGGAGTCTGGGTTTTGTGATGGTGATGTCGCCCTTAAATTAATAAATATAAAAACATATTCAAATGTTGGCTGAGTGAGTTAAGCCTTTATGATTACGTAGGCTATTTCTCGGCTTCTTGAGCAGTGTGTTGCCAATGCGAAGATCGGTTTGAATTATGTTTTTATAATTTTTTTAGTCAATCTCCTGATTGCTTTACCACTGCCAGGGTTGCCACTGAAAAAAATAGACTAAAGCAATGACAGTTTATGGAAAGAACCAGTGTAATTATGGTCAGATATAATGTGCTCCCCTGATGCAAAGTGTGCAGCTCTGGTAGATGTTTGCGATTGGTCACGCGCTGCAAACACCGGCACGTATGTGAACGCACGCGTCGCTGAATTGGGAAACCCTGGGTTGATTGAACTAGTATTTAACCACGTCGTGACGCAGCTCATGCGGGACCGCGGTTGTTAGGGTGACTAAAAAGAAATAGAGAGCATACTGATCTTGATTCGTAGTAGGCTACAGGCCTCAGTTTATATAATGGAAACAATGTGTGGCTCATTCACCTGTGGAAACCAAAACCTGCCTATACTGCCCAACACTTCCGTGTATAAGGACGCGAGAAGTTAATGTTCTTACTCTGATGTAGCCTATAGTTTAAAAAAAATTACCTGTCTGCAAGTTCCAACACTTCATGCACATTAGCAGTGGTTACCCCGATTTGTCCAGTGTACATGAACTGTAGGACACTTTCCACAGTGTCTGGGTCGGGTCCCGTTGACGAGCTCCATTCTTTGAGCTCCACTCGCCCTGACAGAGACTCTGAAAACTGTCCGCCCAGCAGCAGCGTGAAGTACTGCGACGCCGCGGATAACACCGAGCGATGGGCGGTTAGGGTCTGGACCCTCTCCTCAGACACCCCACTGGAGCTGAAGACCAGTGTCACGTCGCAGAACAGCCCCGACTTCCTCTGATCGTTCTGCCGCCGGGAGAGCTCCGAGCAGTAGGCCGAACAGGTGAACTCCTCGGTCTCCTCCGGTTCCCCGTCACCTGTTAGCGCTGCGCGGTCCTCTGGCGCTTCTGCTGCCGCTGCCATACCGCAGCGAGATAGACTCAGAGGCAAATGAAAGCTCTGAACTATCTTCGGGAATAACTCATATGCATATAGAACACACGTAATTAAACATTCAAAAACGGACATGCATGCGCAGCGTTCACAGCCTTGGTTGAACAGCAGGACTGCTCACTTCCGTCTTTAAAATTATTCCAAATGCACTCGATATCAGCTGAAGAGTCAAGGGGAGTCTCTCGGATTGATGTCCACACAAGATATCCATATCCCATCCGCTAAAACAGAAAAGTCCGACATGTTATCGTTTTTTTTATGTTATGACGCATTAACACGTCTTTATTTTTGCGAAATGTAACTTTGTGTAAAGGATGCATCGTATTTGCGCATGCGTGTTGCGATTTACCTACAGTAACTGCTAGGGATGTGATGTGTACTGGGTTGTTGCATCCTCGAATTTAACTAAAATCATCTTAACCGATTTATCTGACTTACGCCCTACCCTGGCGAGTATAAAGCATACATTCAATGTGTTATCAGTCATATTTAGCGTTACTAATTACCTATTATAATTTATAATAATATAAAAGTCTCCTAAACTTTTTGCACTATTTTAATTTTGGTGTGGACTGTAGTCTGAGTTTACAATGGTTTAGAAGCTATACTTTTAATAAACCTTGGATCTTGATCAGGGTAAGTCATGTTTATACCATAAGTATTTATTTTAGGGAGTTTTAAGGCGCTACTGCATTATTACTCTTGAATTAAAACAGTCCCTATGTGCATTTAATCTGGTGATGACTCTTGAATCATAGATCCAGTTGCTCATTAGTTCTTCGCTGATCCCTCCATGATGCTTGGCCCCTTGGGTAGAAATAAAAGCTTTGAGATTTCACCAAAGAGGGACAGAACAACTTCCGGTTCAGTAGAGGACAGAAGAGTCAAGTAAGGGTTATGAGATGCAGCTTTAGTTTCAAGCTTATCACCTCTGTTCAAAGCTCACACTTCTTCACCAAGAACAGATTTAGACACTTCAGCCACAATGAAAAGTTAAACAATACATTCTTTATTATTATTATACTAATATATGAGAGCATTTTACAAAAAAAAGCATTTTTTTTTTCCACAGTTAAATAAAAACAGCAAAACAAGACGAAACAGCAGGCCTTACAGTGGGCGGTTACAAAGCATTTTGAGTTGGTGTCAAGTCTTTAGTGATGGTTGGACAATTATTTTAGGGAGCCGTATTATTATCTGTATTATGATAAATAATTTCCCCTAATAAAGCAAAGTACTTTCATGGTCCCTCACCAAAAAATGCTTTCAAAGATTCAAAGGGCTCATTCATGAAGCATTTTCCTGTTTTTGAAACAGTAACACAGAACCGCAACAGAAGTAGTTCTGTTCATACTGGGTGTGAAAGACTTATACACCTTTAAAACTGCATCTAATTTACAGTAGGTGACAAATTGCAACCACTAGTTTACAACCAGTGTTCTCGGAAAGGAAATAGTGAAATGACACCCAAATTAGTTTGTTTATATCCTTTATCCCATTAAAATGCCTCCTTTTTCAAAACATAAGATCTAGATAAACTCAACCAATAACAATACCATCAACCAATGGACCGGTTTTATTTAATTTTTTAAAACTTTTAACAAAGACAAAAAATTCCTAAAAATAACTTTGGTTTATTTGGTAACGACAACAGTCTCTTTTAGTTGGATTGAAACCTGGAGGAACTGAGATTTGCTAGTGTCACTAAGGTGCAATGCTCTGAAAAACAGACAGCATAATTGAGCACACTTCCTTATGGCCTAAAATAGGCCAATACTGATTATAATCATTTCATTTTTTATTATTCTCTGCAAGTAGAATGAAAAAAAGAGATATTGAGCTTGAATAAATTTTACATCAGATGCCGTTACTGCAGATTACCTAATCAGACTCCTTAATGCAGGAGTCACGTGTTAACTGTGCTTTAAATCCTGCCCTTTTTTTTAAAGTACTAATTAATTCTGTGCTTCTGCAACTGCTAAAGTTTGTGGTCAAAACTGAAGTAAGTAACATCTCAGACTCATAATTAGTCAAAAACAAAATCTAAAAAAATTTACTTCCCCTTTTCTCTGTAAAAACAAGATTGAAAACTTCTACCCATATCTGTCAGCCAGACAGTACTTCCATTTTCCAAAATCCCCCTGCCCAGTTTTCCCAAGGCCGCTGTTGCCATAACTGGAGAGTACATATACGGTGAGAGAGATGTGTAATGCTGCCTGACCTATTTGGGCAGTCGCTTCTGGAAGTGTGTCCCAGTCTGTAATGTGGAGATTACATGGACATATGTTCAGGAAGCACATAGGAGATGTCATCCCAGGGGTGGCGGTACAAACCCTGTTTCAGCCTCTTCTGGTCCAGGTAATGTCCTAATACAAGACAGACACTAGTTAGAGGTCTTGCTTTAATAATACTTTGAATCTTAGTGTCATGGCTCTAACTGAACGAGACTCACCAATAAATCCCATACTGCGGCCAAGGACAAAGATCCCATTTAGTGCACCAATCTCCACAAACTCGTCAGCCTCGTCTCTGGAACCAGTTCAACATTCATGTGATAAACAATACTGGACAGTGTGCTTGCTATCAACAGTACGCCTGCTATTATACCACACTGTAATGTAAGTCGTAAGCACATGAGTGTTTGTCAACTACTTTAGCTCATCCTAGGCACTCATACATGGAAAGTGGTGTATTTACAGATACTGAATGGGAATATAGTAACACATATCGTCTTGGAGTTTGATTCTTACCTTGTGAAACCCCCACATGTCCTAAGCAGGTCCACAAAGGCAACACCAATAAAACCGTCTACATTGAGGATCAGGTTGGGTTTCTGAAAATAAGAAAGGAAATCTAAATGTTAGAGGTTAACATAAAAAGGAGCAAAGGTCCAAAGATGTCACAGTGAAATGTTGCATATTTGACAGTAAAATGATCTCATCGGGAGATGTGGACACTATGCAAGATTCTTTACTTATTTAATTGCCCTGATGCTGGCGTTCCTGACACACCTGTCCTTCAAGACCATTTGATTTTATTGGGTTTATTGAGAATTGATTGAGTTTTCACTTGTGCTAATCGCATGTGACATGTACCTTGGAGGTAGTGATCTTCTCTACGTCTAGTGCATAGTCGAGGAGCTGGGTGGAGGGGAAATGCTGCTTAACAAAGTCCTTCAGAATCTGGACCCGCATGTCTGGGTTGTTGATCTGAAAACAGAGACAAACTGTTACGGCTTTGTGTTGTGTTTCTTGTTTTTAAAGCTGTGAACTATAAGGTATCCATCTTTTGTATGATATAGATGTATGATCACTATAGTCTAAAAGTGTCACATCATTTATGGATCTTGATAATGCAACTTGAGGTAGTGTAAAAACTGAGTGCTGCCTACTGATTTGACTCTGTGGCCAATGCCCATGATCAGCTTGCCGTCCTTCTTCATCTTGTTAACAAACTCCATGGGCAGCATGCCACTATCAAATGCCTTGCTGAACAGCTTTGCAGCTGCATCCAGAGCACCTCCAAAACGGTCCCCCTGGAATTTATGAATAAACCCTGATTCAGTAGAGAAACAACAGTTTTAACCATGTGGTCAAAGCAGTAAAAGACAGCAGATAGGTAGAGATAATTTCTGAAATCTTTTCTGGTTAAAGATGGTGGCACAGTGTATGTACATTAAGTTTGTATGCAAGCAGTACTGACAATGGTGAGCAGGCCAGAGGTAAGGCTTGAGATAAGGTCCTTGCCAGCACGAGCACAGACGATGGTGTTGTGTGCACCAGAGACGGCAGGCCCATGATCAGCAGTCACCATCAGGCACATCTCAATGAACTGGCAGGCATAGCGCGGCAACCTAGACAGAAACAAAGCACAGCTTATTCCACTGAAAATATATTTGTATGACACTTTTTCTCAGTAACCGATTAACGCTAGTTGTCGTCTAGTCATTATACCAACCGGCGTTGGAACCAAAGCAAGCCCAGCACTCCTCCTAAACCCATCTCCTCTTTGAAGACCTCAGTGATGGGCATGCCAGCGTAGATGAGCTCCTGGCCTCGCTCGTCACAGATGCTAGTCATGAATGAGGCTGGCTTACGGATCAGGCCCAACTCCTTGAGAAAATGCAGTGGAAAATAAAACCGATTAACACAGGTAATAAACACTGTGAAACTGTTTCTACAGTGGGAAGGAGGGATCAGTACCAGGTATTTGCCAGCTGATAAGTAACAGGGGACTGAAATGCCACCGATATGTTAGAGGTAATAGAAACCATGGCACTATTACATATTTGTCTACCAGAGAAGACTGACAAGTTATAAAAAGTAAATACCTAGATCAAAGACAAAGAAACAACAACTGCATGTCATATGTATGCTTAATATTAGCCAAAATAGATAGTGGACTTAAAAATCATTTCTGTCAACCGCTAGTTTTAAAAATAAAACGCAACACATTACCATGAAAATCATAAGAACTAAATTGTTACTACCGTTTACATGATACTATTTGATTCTTTGGCGGCTAGGACAGATGTTGAGGTTTCCGATGGAGTACTGATGAAGTTTCTTACCCTGGCCCAAGAGTAATCCATAGGCACTGTTGGGGGAGGCACCTCGTCGGCTGGAATGATGGTACCATTGGCCACCAGTTCGTCATAAACGGTCCTGTTTCACCATATATTCACAGTATCAGTGAAAAACCCTAAACACATTGCAATGACAAACTCTGGTATGACTGTGATGAATTTAATTACTTAATGACATCCCCCAGCTCATCAAAGCTCTTTGGTACATAGGCACCAGCGTCCCTCAGAGCCTGATTCTTGGCTACTGCAGTCTCTGAATCCTGGTTGGCACAGGCCCCTGCATGGCCAAACTGAACCTAAAAAAGGCCGTATGACCGGTTGAGCTCAAAAACTCAGAATTTTGTGTAAACTACAACAACAAAATCCAAAGCAAGTTATTTCAAGACAGCAACCAAACCTCTGAAGTGAACATGGTGGCGCAGGTTCCAATACACCAGCACACCACAGGCTTGGTTATCCTGCCCTCTTTGATGCCTTGGCAGATCTTGTACTCCTCTGTACCTCCAATCTAGGTAGACAGAGTGAAAGAGAGGCTTATGGCATAATTATTAAAAAATAAAATATTAACATTAGGTGATGTTAATGTGTAAACATCCGTGGAGCTACTCCCACCTCTCCCAGCACTATTATCATCTTAACCCCTGAAGTGTCCTGGTAACGAAGGACGTGGTCCATGAAGGTGGAGCCTGGATATCTAGACCAAGAGGAGGAAAACACAATGATTTCAAAAGTCAAAAGACAATGTGTTTCTGTGGAGCAGGGATAGCAATACTAATACCAATAGTTTCACAACAGGCTTTAAAAGGACAACGGTCTCTGACTGCTAAGCAAATCATTTGCAAATAAGTACTTGTACCTGTCGCCTCCGATGGCCACACCTTCATAGACGCCATCTGTAGTGCGGGAAATGATGTTGTTCAGCTCGTTTGACATGCCCCCAGAGCGCGACACATATGCCACGCTGCCAGGACGATAAAGTTTTGAAGCCAGGATGTTATCCAGCATGCCACCTGTGTTACCGATCTTAAAACAGCCAGGCTTAATGCCACCAACCTGGGAGATAGAAAGTAATGGGTATCAAATTAACTTATGTATGCCAGTTGAAATTGGCCATTTTCTGCTTACATACATTGTTGATTAAACACATACTATATACATTTTTTTTTTTATAAATCATCTCTGTTTGCAAGTTATGACTGCATACCGTAGCCGGGCCGATAATCGTGACACCTTTCTCATCAGCCACTTTAATTATTTTCCTTGTCTGAGCTTCAGGAATGCCCTCAGCTATGATTGCGATAGTGTGGATCTGAAAACACAATGGAATAAGAGGGGAGACTTTCACGTCTGGTTGAATCTTACATTTTTATGCAGTGTTGTATGGGCTTATATGTTAACATGTTTGACAGTATGTCTTTCTACCTGTGGGTACTGCATGGCCTCCATTGTGCTGTCAAAGGCTGAGCGCAATGAAGCAAAGCTGATCAGGACGTCCACTTCAGTGTGCTTCTTCATAGCATCAGCCATGTTCTTATAGACCGGCACCAGGATCTCCTTGTGGCCCCAGTAGAACTTCTGCTTATGATCTCCCCTGTGCAACACCGAAATGTAAGATAAGAAAACTACTGTACTTGGAACAAATTTAAATTTATACTCAGATTTACAAATTTGGAAAACTACTGTCACCACGGATATGCATATTTCCAGACAAAATTATTACAAAAAGGTGCAAGTAGGATTATAAATTCTGTTTCAAAACCTGTTTTCAGTTCTTAGGTTTGGTTTCCAACTACAGTAGAAAGTTGAGCTGAGTACAGGATACCAAGTTAGTTCATTATTATTTTTTTTTTCCCAAATCAGGATGAAACATGAGAATATGATACAAGATATGAAGACTTGACAAGTTAAATCAAGTAATGACAATGACAATGTCACAACTAGAAGTTATGTTAAAGAACCATCTATTGTAATACAGGGGAGATGTCCTTAATCCGTAAATATTAAGGGAATTACCAATTTTAGACAAACTTGAGATCTTGAGGGACCTACGTGAAGGGGTAGACCATGGCTGCCACAGAGGGTTCGTCCCGGGAGCATACATAGTCAAAGTCCAGCATGCCCTGCACGGCACGTGTCTGCATGCCCCAGACAATTGTCTTGGTTTGTTTTCTGAAGAGTGTGGTGGCTTTGGCTAAATGAATGAGAAGGCAGAGAGAGTCAAGTCACAACTGGAAGCAGAAACACACATATCACAGGCAAGAGACGAGGGTCAGGCTCAGGCAGATAGCAGGAATGGGGATGGCATCAAGCAGAGTAGAGATAGAACTCACTGAGGAAAGAGATACAGGAGGTAGAGAAAATAACTCTTCACCACAGAAAACAAAGCTTCAAAATGAAGTCATCTTTCTCTTTGTTGATAATGTTTGTTTGCCTGCATTAGGCATATGGCAGGGTTTTTACCGATGCATTATAATCTTGGCACCACACATCTGGTTTTAGTGCTGCTATTGCATTTAACCTAAGATAATTACATACATTTGTAAGTGTAACCAAGTTACTCTGAAAGTAAATTTCTGTTCACCTCACACAGTTAAAAAGTATAAATTTGGTGTTAAAATGGAACCGCTGGTGGATGGGCACATATTGCTTGAAGTTATGTTAAAAACTCTTTCCGTTCTCAAATGCTACTAAAATCTCTAGGTTCTGCACATGGCCTGGCAGTTGCATTGTCTCAGACAGACAACTGGCAACTTGGTTTGACCATCAAGGGCCAGTGTTTTTTTATGACCACATAATGCAAGAAATTCCCCTTTTTTCAATGCATTAATCTTGCATTACAAAAGTGATTTTACTTTACTTAGTGCTGCTAGAAACTCTACTAGCCAATTACCAAGCACGAATACCCCGTACGCCTTGATCGTTGATGGCAAAGCTTTTACTAGTAATTAAATATATATAATGCAAGGCAAGGTCCAGAATAAAGCAACCCAGCAGTAGTGCACGAAGAAAGATGATCCTGTGTCAAGTATTCCATTTAAAATGCAGAATGTTAGTGTACAATGAGGTTTGAAGCATTTGTTAAGTTAATCACCATCTTGCCACACATTTGTTCCAGTCCTCCCAAGTCTCTCCTCTCTGTCCAGACTGACTGCCTTCTCTGGTTCTCTGATCTGATCCAAAGAAGTTGTGCACAGAGCTATCAATTGTCCAACACTATTATTGCCTCTTTAACAGAGGGCTATAGAGTGACAAGTAATGTTTTACAGGGTTTCTGCAGGGTTTACGATAAAGATTTTAATTTAATACCTGTGAGACTGTCATAGATCATACTGGTCAAATTATGACACTATTATGGAAAGATAGTATGGTTGACCATCAGATAACCTGGTTTTAGGATGAAGCTTGTCTTAAAGGGAAAGCAAATGTTGAAATGATTTATTTAAGGTATCCCTAAAATACAATTTTTATAATATTAAAAGAAATGTCTGTCCTGGTTTAGTTTCACAACACCTACCGTACCAAATAATTCACCAATGTCATTTTGGATGGCAATTCTTCTTTGACCAGTTTTAGCTCAGAGACACAAAACAGCACCCCTTAAAGTGAGTAAGCCACTATAAAAATGTAGAAAAAGAAGGACAGACAAGAATGGGAAGGCAGGGGGAAGTGGACAGAGAGGGCAGGAGGACAGGTTTTTCACACCCTTCCATACCTCCGCTGCAGCCTGAAGAAGCTTGCGCTTCTGTGACCCCATGGGAAGGGAACACAAAATACAACATAGTGAGCACAGAAAAAGAGAAAACAATAAGTGCAACTTTATCTTATTATTGAACAGACTTCAGTGCATTCTGTAAACTGCGTGCCAACTCTGAAAACACTTCATAAAAAGCACACCAGTGGAAAGGCCATGCAAATCTCAGGTGCTAGAGAGCATGCCTTTGCTGTGAAAACCAAACTAACAAGTATGGTCTTGCCACAATCAAAATCAATCACATAACCTGTGTTGAGTGTCTTAATATTACAATAAAATCTGCCCTACAAACACAACTCTGTCTAAAAGATGACATATACAGTACATTCATCTTAGTATTAGAAAACATATGCTATATTTGTGGATTATCTACAACTCTATCTACAGTTTTTATTTATTCTAAGGATGGGAGGAAAAAGAGAAAAAACCCACAAACATTTTATTTCTACAGAATACAATGTACTCACTGAGGTGATGCAAACCACACACACACACAGAGACAGAGACAGAGAGAGAGAGAGAGAGGAGCGTGTGAGCAGCCGAGAGCAGTGGGAGCATGGCACACCTATCGCTTACCTTTCCAATCGCCTGTGACCACATTCTTCAGAGGCCACAGTATAGAATGAAGAGAGTCTTAGAGAAACGAGCATGAAAAAATAAGGGGTGAGTGGACAGTTTGTGCAGCAAAACAAGAAGGGGAGGAAGGTAAAAATAGAAAGAAAATTAAAATGCAGAATAGTGGCATTTGGGGGGGGGAAGATAAATACAGGATGCAAGGATAAGTGAAATGAAAAAGCAGAAGTGCATGAGTACATATGGAGTCTTGCTGATAAGACACGCTGGAGACGTGAGTGCTACTGTGTTAGTTACCTGCTGGAAGCCCTGCTTTAGACTTTTTGGCTGGGGTGACATCATTAGACTTCCTTGATTCAGAGAATGAAGCTGTCCTTGTTGTAGCTGGAGTCTGGTACAGAAAGTGGAGAGAAACAAATGTATGTTATTTAAAGTTATACAGAAGCTTCCAAAGATAATTGTTAGCAGTAAGCTAACAAATTCCCTATTATTAATATTTTTACATTTTAAGTACACATGTCTTTCCAGATTTGAGCTTTTCAGCAGTCAATCTAGCCTTGACATTTAAGCATTTCTTTTTTAAAGAATATCAAGGACCACAATTAATAAATAAAAACAGACTATATACAAAGACACACATGTAATGTTATACAATAGAGTTAATCAAACAAGTTCTAAAGGCCAAACCTTTCAAAGCTAAAATTGTTTGCACAAGTAGATTCAGCTATTGATCATTTGTAGCAAGAGATGTAAGGAGGTAAGGAATTTACTTACCTGTGATACAATACAGTCATGCATGTTCAATCTCTGATGTTAATGCATCTTAGACAATTAATTATTTAGCAATAGTAATTTTCTTTAACTCTCAAACAGTTAAAAAGGAGTACATATTTAAAATGTCCATCTAACTCAGCAGACAATTAGCACTTGAAAATGGGGTGCCTGTCTCAAACAATATGACATCTAAAATGTGTTTAAAAGCGAAGCAGAAGACCTGCAGACTACACTACTATCCCCTCAGTGTGTGACTGAATGTAAATACCATTGCACTGCTGCTGGCATTGAGGAGGAAGTTCGCTGTATGCGCGTCCATTGGAGGCTGGTTAGGGATTGGCCGGTGGCCAAGAGCCATTCCAACAATGGCTGTCATATGGGTCTCAGTACCAAACACATGGATGGGAATACCTGTGGTCTTCCCTGCAGTAAGAAACAGAGTTAAACAACTCAATTTAAAATAATTGCAAACAATTTGGCATGCATGAAAACACTTTTGGTATTCATGCTCTCATATCACCTGTGCATGCATTAAAAACATTATTATCCCTCTGTAAGGGTCATGTGTAATCTAATAAAATCACCAGAAAATAGCTCGACACCAAGTTTATCTCTATGGACAAATTATATAACATAGTCATCAAATTCATTTGTTCTCAGATTAGGCATTTACTTCTTCATCTCACTCACCTACTTCCCCCATGACCCTCAGTCCCTCCTGGTAGTTGGGCCCGCCACGTCGAACAAAGATGGTGACCTCGTGCTCCTTCAGAGGACCTTGGTAATCTTTGATTGCCCTGACAATGCCCTGGGGAGGGAGACAGGCAGGTCAGCTATGTGGTTTACAAAAAAAAAACATGAATTCTCTAAATATTTGCATGGGTATGTCAGCCAGTAACAGCTGCTTAGAGACAAGAATGCCAGTGTTGGTTTAATTAACCCCATTTATATGTCCATATCAGAAAGAACAAGGTGACATTTTGTCATTATTTGGTCTCAGTGTGTTCAGACCAACTTCCAGTGAGTGTCCCATGTAAGATAGCATCATCAGTATTTAACATAGAGACAGTACTTTAGGCATACTAAGCAGCATTTCCCTAAAATAAATAAATGTATAGACGTCTACAAACGTAATCCTCTTAATCCCCCACTAGAATTGTGTGGAAGTGTATCTGCAAACACCAACCGACAATGCTACTAAATATACCTTTAATGTTGTCTTCTATAAGTAATCTATGGATGTTCTGTTTTATTCATGGGTGCTGAATTAATCAAACATGGACAATGTGCTTTTATATTTTCAGGGGTAAAAATTGAGTTTTTTTTCTTCACTTATTAAAAATGATTAACGTAATTATCTGAAACGTCAATGTGTTTTACCTTGAATGTGGCTGCCACATTGGTGAAGTTGGCAATACTTCCTCCGATTATCAGCACTTTCCCTGCAGGATACAGAGAGATGATATGTGCAGAAAATGTTACTGACTGAAATGTGACACCCCAATAACAGTTTGGTGACAGCCAGGAAGTCTATTGCTGGCAACATACAGTGAAGAGGGGCCTTGTGACACACTAAAAGAGAGTGACCAGGTCCACAGTGTGGAGGAATGATCAAAACACAGACTTAAGGAAAACATGCTTAAGGCAAACTCTGTCAAGTTTATAAGAAATGTCTGATTTAACTGAAACAGTCAAGATTGGTTTCTACAAGTGTGCATCTCCCCTTTCTCCCTGTTCACCTTTGGCCTAAATGTGTGCAAACAAGCCCTAACAAAGAGTTGGTTGTACCTACCTTGAGGATGTTTCTCCCGTGTCATGAGAGAGAGGATGGTTTTAGCGTAGTCGTAAGTCTGCTGTTCACTGGGAGCGCCAGAGTACTCGCCATAGTTGGCCAGTTCATCCACACCGCCCAGGTCACAGATAGTGTCGCTAAGGAAGCGGGATAGTGGACAGTTAGGTACTGTGTCCTGATTCTAGTTGCCGTTTTTAGTTTTAATCAACTGTGTCCTGTGTAGTTCTTTCCATTCAGTTTTATTTAACAAAACACAGTATGTGTATCCTAGAGTCTAACAAAAGTTGCAAAGCCTTTTTTTTTTTTCATAAGGAAAGTATTTTAAGTCTTAAAAAAAATTGTTTATATCCACGTTTACTAGCTTGCAGTCTTCCTCTTCACTTGCTTTGTTGGCACGTTACTGCCAACTATAGATCAGTGGAATAGGGCAAATCCATTGGCAGGATTAGGTATTGCGTCAACTGAACACAACTTTGTTCAAGTGCACAGGACAAACAAAACGCCGCCCCAAAAAACAACTACAACAAGGTTTCAAATTTCAAGGCAAAGAGCAACACAAGTGGCGCACAATATTGAATATACTGTATATCAATCATCCAACAAAACACTTTGAATGCTTCTTTCACCTAAAAAGGCATTTTACTAATAAATGGTGTACCTGTAGACTACTGAAGCCCCTCCTCCAGCCACCATGGTCCAGATCCTGCCATTTGGGTTCAGCAGCGTAAGCTTCAGACTGGCACCACTCTTTGCATCCAGATCAGCTATGTATGCCTCCTGCAATGGACAAATTACTGTAATAAGGCCAAGGACTGATGCATAAACTGAGATCAAGTTTAAGGTGTTATTTAAAAGGTTTTGGCTGAGACATTAAAAAGTTGCTCTATCTTGCTTTTGAACTCACCTCTGGATAGGCTTCTCTTCCAAAGGGTGGTGGAAACTCCACATCACCCCATTTAGCCTTGCAGATGTAATCTGCTGTGGCATCAATCTTGGCTGCCATGTCGAGGACGTACACTCCATCTTTGGTGACGACTGGTTAAGAGAGTAAATATTTTGTTATCCATTAATTTGACATTTTAATGTTTTTTTTGTTTAGATACAGATGTTATAGAAGAAAATGTAACAGTAGTAAACAGTTTGTGAATTTGAACTTGATCATGAATGTGCACACATTAATAACTTGTTCCCATGAACTAATAATAAATCCTCTCAAAGTACTTAGCTCATTCTATGGAATTAATAATGCACAAATGGAGCAGTTACAGTGACAAAACAATTCCCATCTTCCTTCCCAGACTAAAGGAGGACACTTCTAGAAGTCATAAAAGAGAAATTAATATACATATACACAGTTGAGCAGCGATCTTTGAAGTTAATAAAAACATACCTATAGGGTTGATCTCAAGGTAAGTGAAGTAGAGGTCCTCATAGAAGTTAAAGAGTCCTACTATAAAACTGGCCAAGACTCTTTAAGAAGGAAAGAACAAACGCAAAAACAGTCAACTAAACTCATTATTCAAGAGAGGACAACAACTAATATTACTAGACCATACATTATATAAAAATATAACATTTTCTTGCCAAATAATCAGGCTAAATGCTGTGTCTAACAGACAGTGCAGCATAATAAGATTCATAGATGATCACACTTTTCGTCCAAGCCTCGAGCTTCTGAGAAACTAGTCCCAAACAGAAATGTTATGCAGCATAAAAGAGAGATCAGCATGTTCTCTGCACACGGGGGGGATGGTATTTGGAAAAGGGAAAAACTAAACACACTACTCAAGGTCACACAACAGCAAAAGACAAACTACACTAAAGAAACCTTCTTTGATTCACTGGCATTTTTTACTGTGTATTTGTAGCAATGACGGGCTAAAGACATGAGGGGGTAGGGCAACTCTTATCAAAGTTTCTCTCAAATTAAGTTGACTGCTGTAGATAAAGACAAATAAATAATAATAAAAAAGGATGTGTCCGTACTTTCTCTTTTCATCAGGAACATGTGTGAGGAGCTGCTCTGTGACTTGGTCCTCACTCAGCTTCTCATCCACTGCAACCATCAGCCTCTGGGCCTTGGCGTCCACATCACCCACTTCCACTCCTCCCTCGTGGTGGAAAAGCACATGGTCGCCCTCCCGTGTGGCATAAATACACACATAAAACTCCTCATCCTGGGTGGATCAGTAGATGGTAGGGTACACAAACACATATTCACAAATTTATTTTTGCAAATTGCAGAGTTTTCCTTTTCACTTTACAAAAGGCTGACAAGCTCTTTAAATGTCCAAAACATACAGTTCTCTATTTTAACAAAACTGGCATTCATAAAGGCACGTTTTCTCACAATAGTAAATCACACACACATACTGCAACACTATTCAACCTCTGTTTCTTCACAAAACTGTGAGGAAACAATTAATCACATGCACACTGACCTTAATACAAAACACACACAAATATTGTTTGTATCCTGGCCCTAGAGGTTTCAATTACCTGCTGAGTGGGTTGATTGTTTATTTCTTTAGTTAGTTAGCCTGGGTCTAACGGGCTACACAAATAAACTTAACGTGGCTTTCAAACAGAACAAACAGGATGTGGAATGACTTAAGAAACTAGCATACATTACCTGTGGGTGTGGAACAAATGGCTCAATGAGGAAGTTCTTCAGCACACCCTTAGCCTTGCCAACCTATTCAAGACAAACATGTTAGACTGACCTAGTTAAAGATTTGGAAGTGGAGTCTGCACTGCTTTACAATCTGCTTCCAAGGTTGAATTATTATCACCATCTTTACACACCCTGTTTATATTAGGGCTGCTCGAGCATGGGAAAAATAATCCTAAATCATGATTATTTTGTGTCTATATTGAAATCATGATTATTTAACACCATTAATCATTGACTTTTGGAAAGATGTTGCAATTATTGAACTTAAAAACAAAGTGAAAAAGTAAAAAACATTCTTAATACTCCCCCCCCCCCCCATTCAGAACACCAGACAAAGGAGTTCAATTGCAAAACGCAAATAATCATTTTTCTTGAGTTTTCTGTATTTGTGATCATTAGTAACCAAAATCGTAATTGCAATTAAAATTTCGAGTAATTGCATAGCCCTAGTTTGTATGTGCATCTGTTGTTTTTATTTTTTTATTGAAAGGAAAGCACAAAGAAGTACTGGAAGTTTGGCAACAACCTGTTTGAAGTGCAGCACAGCATGTTTGGTTGACCAGAATAGACCACCCTCCTCCATTAACCTCTGACCTGGCAGATCTAAACATAAGCCCATGATCACTGGCACTGGACACAGTGACCTTGTACAAACATATCCATACGCTGGGACTAAAGGACAAGGAACTCTCTTACATTCTCTTCAGGTGCTGTATAAAAAATAAAAAAGTCAATGTGGCAGTCATGAGATTTACTACATTGGTCAGACTTTTAGACTGCAAAGTTATCTTTATTTACAACATAATTAGTTATTAAATAGTTATTAGTTTAGATACTTTGCTAAACATATCTCAAATATAATGCAATTTGATCATTTAAATGAGTTGTCTTTGTGGTTTTATAACATCACATATACCATTAATGCTGTCTGCTGGTATGTCCCAAATTCCCTTTATGAGGGATAATTAAGTTGTATTTCAAACAGATGACAAAGATCAGTAAAAAATTAGCAATGGGTTTTCAAGTCTAGAGAGCTGGAGAACAAATTAACAGTAAGTTGATGGTGAGCTGGTACACTCGCAGGCAGAGTAGTATTGGATACTTATCTGAGAAAAAGGTCATTTTGAATGGGGGTACAGACACAGAATGCCGTCCCTTCACAAAGACAGACTGTTCTTTGTCTGGATGGCAAGACAGCTAAGTGACCAGTAAAGCCGTGTTCAGAACTGTGTGAAATAATGTAGCGCATGTCAGTATTGGCCAATGAAATCCATCCAAATACATTGTTCTGGAAGATTACTTTGCAATATAGTTCTACCGTTTTACGTGCCAATCATCACAACAAGCAATAACCAGACAGACATTTCTCTAGTATTATCGGATTGAGTTTAATCTGAATCTAGTATTATAAACAACTGTGCTGCATTTTGTTGTCTGATAAACCTTTAGTCTCTTTGATCAGTTACTTCTGCTGGACTTCCTGGATTTCATTGTCTCATGGGTAGTGCTCGGCTGCTTTTGGTCTGAACGCTCACTAAGACAGACAACTCACTCAACAGTCAACTCACAGTGGTCTCTCTCATGAGACGGGCTTTGAGCCACTCTCGGACACCCTGCAGGTCCAGGTTGATGCCCACCAGACCGAGCTTCCCACGACGCTTAATTAGTTGATCTGGCTTTACCACCAGCCGCTATAAGGGAAGCAAATGAAAAAAAAGACCAGCCACATATTAAACGTAAATCACAGATTTGCAACAATATTGGTGTGACAAACAAAACTTATACCAGGCTAAAATATGATACTGCTAACACAAATTTCCCCCAAAAATATGAGAAGCTCTCCGTGTGAAAATATTACTTGCTAGTAAATTTGAACAAACGTACACTCACACACACACACCTGCATTGAGGACTAAACCTCGTTATATGGGCGCCCGCTTTACCAAATGAGCTATCCAGGTGCCCTGTTAATGGCACTCTTTATCAATTTGTTCACCCTGGTTCAAACTCAACCTTAGATAGTTGGTATGTTCTAGTATGCTCCTAAAAATTCTTTTGAGTATCATAAAAGTTAAATGCTCTAGCAAGCCTAGCTTTATTTTTCAGAGAGAGAGAAAGAGAGAGAGAGAGAGAGAGAGAGAGAGAGCGAGATAAAAAGAGAGAGAAAGAGATGAAATAATGCCCTGCAACTCATGCATACAGCGTTTCAGAGACATACAGTACGTAATTCACATCATGACTTCAATATTCCTTTTGCCAGCAGAGGAAACAGGCTACTAGAAGGCTGTTTAGGTTGTGTTGAGTCTGTTGTTGCAGCTACACCTCTGTTAGCAGCCACGGATGCTCCTGTGAGAGGCGGTCCCAGTCAGTCTCAGCGTTGACACTGGCATAGCGGAAGCGGTTCTGCACGGCCGCTGAGGTGCAGATATACTTATACAAGAACTCTTTTCCTGTCTGCTCTGAGATGGCTTTCGCCGACATGGTAGCGCTGGATGGCACGGGACCTTTGGGAGAGGGAGGTCAACAGTTAGTTTCACAGAGTTACATAATAATATGTAGATATATTGATGGACAGAACAACTAATAAACTAAGCATAGGTGCGTTTTACGCACTTAGAAACTACAGGCCAAGTTAATTCTGATTTTCAACCAAGATGGGGGCTATGTATGCCTGTCGTAATATCTGAGGTGTTATGTGGGACACTGGATGATTGATTAAATTAAATATGATTAGACAAATTATTTCTCATCCTAGATTTACAAACTCATCAAAACTCCTTTAATGCTTGGTTAGTAGTGAGCATAAATGCCCTCATTCATCTGAAAGAATAATTTCTCTATTTTAGGATCACAAAACTGGCCACAGTGGAAAAACTACAAACTAAACAAACACTGCTGAGTTTTAGGGTTGTTGTATGTGACGGATGGCAGCTCAATTACTCTTTGTTCCAATCCTAAAGAAAGCTGAGATCCACACTGAAAATACTCTTTTCTGTACCTCCTCAGTATTGTTGAATGTTTACCAACAGAGCTACAGATTGGTGTCAGTTCACTAATGATGTCAAATTTTTATCATAGAGAAGGTAGTAAATATTCAAGTGATTAGTAGTTATGAAACCAGCCTTTGTCTTACATGTGAATATCAGAAATTAAGGGAAAAACAGAAAAAGAGCAAATCCAATGTTAGTACTCAGAGCAAAGACAAAACTAGAGCTGACATGATTAGTCAATTACCAGAAAAATGTATCTGAAAATATTGGTTAACCTTGTTTCAGTAATCTTCCAATCTTCTGCTTCCAGCTTCTTAAATGCAAAGAGTTTTGTATCACTGTATGTATCACTGAAAATCTTTGGGGTTTGAACGGTTGATCATACAAAAATAAGCATGGAACATGGAAACAGCCACTGCGGGCGCCCAGATAGCTGAGTTGGTACTATGCTAATACTATTATCACTTTCATAAGACATAAAGCCAAAAAGGAACACTGAAACCGAATTCAGAGGCATGTTAACACTGTAGCAATTAAGTTTAACCAGTGACATAAATAAGATATGATCCATAAAGACAGACAAGAGCCACTCTTACTACTACCGTATACAATTTCATCCAAATAGATAGCTATCAAAACTTGCCGTTTAACATATTTAGGAACTGTACACTGGATAGAACACTATGTGTATGTAAGGAGAACATGTGAAGGAAGTTCTACTATTTGTCTTGACATTACTGTTATTAACACCGCTGCATGTTGTCAGATCTGTTTCAAGTGAGGTTAAACCCTGCAAAGCAGTGTGTGGAAACACCCAAACACAGGTTCATGAAGTACCTTTACTTCAAAACAGAGATAAGCAATGAGCCTTGAAAAGCATGCATCCCATCGCCTTTGCCTTGGTATAGCTGATAATATTTCATGGTGGTTTTATATCAGCTTCTGAAATACTAGCTTAATGGTAGTGACTTCAGCATCAGCTGCTGCACTTCCAACACAGAAAAACAGTCTGCAAGATGTCTGTGGTGATTTAACCTGGAGAGTTTGGCTAGGATTTAGCTAGGCAAAACTATCCTGTCACGCTTTCAGAGCCAGATGTCCCAGTATTTAGCCGGCCATAATCCACGGTTCCAGTCCATTGTTTAAACCTATTTAGCCGTGAAATATGTGTCACTGTACACTGTATAGGCTCCAGAGATGGAGGAAATTGGATTTGGAGGTGGCAGCATCAGAGGGGCCAGAAAGGGGGTACTGCTTCAGACCCAGCTGCTGTTTGATGAGCCTGGCAGTGCTCTAGCATCACTTTTCCCGTGCAAACTGCCGTGTCACACCATGTGCGTCAGGCCAACACAAATGAATAAAGCTCTTTTACCAGCTTCCACACCCACTTCACAAACTGTTCATTAGCTAGCTAGCCAAGCACTTATCATAACTTTAGCTTGGCTCGCCGTGCGTAAATGAAAAACAAGTTCCTTACAAGGAGACAGGAAGGACAAATGTAGCCAGTAAGTGTAGACTAACCTATGTAGTGAGATATAAGAGGAAAAAACAAGCTTCAGGAAGATGCTATAAAAAGGTTAGCCTCCTTTTGTGATTAATATGAGCGCTGTTTTTTTTAACACCTGGGACTGATGAGTCAGTTAAATCTATGTAACTCTGTTTCAAAGAATATCAGCTAAGGCAAACGATGTAGGAAACAGTTGTATATCTTCTGTCTCTGACTGGCTAACTGCTGTAACATTAGCCTCATACTGCTGTCGCTTGCTAACGTTAACCGGTAACGTTAAGGAGAAGCTATGTTGGCGTTTAAAAAGAACTCGGCGCAAAGGGTTACCTTGTCAATGAAAGTGGCACCTCCTCGAAGTACAGGAATCGTTACCTGGTCAAAACAACACCGCTAAAGAGTCACTAACGGTACTTGTTCTGGTACAGGAGTCTGCTGCTGCCAGTTACCCACTCACTCTCGTCCTGCCTGTCGCACCATAATCTGGCGAGCGATTGCACGACGATGCCGGACCCTGATTGGTTTAAACTTGGTCACGCGGTGATGTCAAGCACACCCACATCTTTTAATTACTAACCCACCTACAATAAATCACTATACATTTATATAAAATAAAATGAGACTAACCGTTATTCATCCCCAGCTGGGAAAATCTGCTGTTGTAGCACCACAAGACAGAAATGATTACAGATAGAGAAGTACTATTACAAACACCGAAACCAAATAAGAATACATTAAATAAATGACCAGCCCACTATAGTAAGAGTAAAAGTAAATGAACTGTACAAGAGCAATGGAAGACTAATGAGGTAGGTTGTAACTTTAAGTGACATTGTGTAATTTAATTAATAGCAGTGAGTCTAGAATATACGTAAACAGGTAACACGAGAAATAAAATGTATTACATTATGTGGTAAGAAAGTATATCATAACAACATACCTGTGGTGTAGGTGCTATAAGATATAGTACAAGTGCAGTTGACATCATCAAGACCAAACCACGTGGCAGCGGCTGACACCTTGTTTCCTGAGGCAGCCTATCCATTAGCTATCCTTTATTTCACCATTGGAGTTCACGTTTCAATATCAGTTCAAGTACAAGTTTCTGAGGACAAGCTACTGCAATTAACAATATTATCCAAAAACAGAATTACAGAATAGTTCATTTAATCGGCTATCCTGAGGTGGCTTATCAATTCCTCCGTGCCAGTAACAGTATTAATCAAATAATATCGTTTTTAGTGTGTGTTTAACAGATGTATAAAGTGCAAATATTTCACTCCAAAGGGAGCTTTCTCTCCCACAGACAGCACTTTTTCTGGACTGCCTGAAGCGCCTCATCCACATTCCTGTTTGAATTTGCTCACTGATTGAAAATGACAGCTCAGTTTTTCATACCTGATGCCCATAGGTGCTAGCAGAGCAAGCATTGCCCAACATAGGTTGTTTGAAACTTGTTTTCGAACATTAAAGCATGTAAACAAATTGTAGTAGACCCCAAGAATACCAATATGGTGCTGAAAAGGAGTATAATAAGGGCTGTTTAACATAATCGTGCATAATAGTGTCTTTATATTCTCTGTTGTATGTTTGTTATCAGGCCCCATCCAAAAAGGTTTTAGGAGCTCATTTGGAGGACCCTATTTTACGCGGATTACATATGATCATTGTACCTTCTGAAATTGTGGTTTAATGATACGATGACGTGGGAACAAAAATTAAAAAAAATCTGAGTATTCCACAAATAAATTTCAAATAAGTCCAACATTACAGTAAAAGACAAGACTTTATTTTTCGCATAAAAAAAGCATGTCGATAATACTGTGAAAAATTTTACAAAATGATACATAGTTCATTGAAAGAACAATTAACAATAGAAGCGTTCGACCTACTATCAGTGCCCCTTTTAAAACAGGTAGAACACGTAGGGAAAGGGCTGTCCTGACAAAACGTGCATGACAAGTATGGCTGGATAACAGTTAGGTGAGATTGACGATGACATAAAAGTATTTTGTGTTTGACGGGATGAAGATTTAACTTGCAAAAATTCAATTTCACTCACTGGCCAAAAAAAGGTCCTGTGAAAGAAAATAAAAAATGTAAATAGGTCTTGCTCTGCAGCTTTGGACTGATTTGTTAACTCTGGTAAGGCACCACTTTAATTTGGAAGGGACAGATGTTTGGTCGGTGCTTTTAAGTGAAAGGTGTAAGTATGCTGATTTTAGCCTGTTTCGGGGAAAGAAGCACATACTTTGCACAATCTGAGAGCAAAGACGATGCTGTGTTAAACATTTACAAATGAGTCTCTTAAAAACAAACACTTGCATTCTGCTGTATACAGGTAAGAATATACAGCACAATAAATATAAATAGACCAAGGGAAGACTGAAGAAAAAAAAATGTATGGACACAAAACGCTTTACATTCGATTCAAATATACAATGCAGCATGGAGAAAAAAACAAAAAAAACTTGCACGTCTATTCTATATTTGACAAGTGAGCCAATAAAACCTGAACAAACGCTTGCGAGAGACTGGCGTCCTAAACAGGCTGTCCTGAGGTCAGTTTTGACATCAAACTTCCACAGTACATTGACACTCTATAGAGACATGCCATCCCAGGAGAACCTTAAAAACGTAGGCCATGTTATGTCTTCTAAAACTAATCAACCATGATGCTTACACTTTCAATGTATTTCTTTCTACTGATCACTTTTATGAAGGTTGAGGCAGTGTTACAAGATTTTATTTAATATCATTTTGATTTTGGCAACAGGAACATGCTCTGATCAGCTGATCCAAACCTCTAAAAAAAAAAGACTTCTTAAGAACCTTTTTTTATATACAACGATAATTCTTAACTTGAATTATCCTTCCCACTGTTTGTTAGTACAATTTAGGAGTGAATGTAATAATGAGAAACCTCTTGAATAAGAATAGTGGGGAGATTTTGTAAGACACCCAGGAGTATGAGCATCATGAGGTAACTGTGGGTCCATTTTAATTTTGTCCACTGCGGGGCTGCATCCTCCAATATGCTCCTTTACTTTAGCCGAATTGGAAAAAGAAATTTCCAGGTCCAGAGTCTTGAAAAAAAACAAAAAAAAAGTTAAGTTAATATGATGCAATTTCTCTGATAGATTTTTCCATGATTCAATAAACTAGTGGATGTCCAAACTGGGAAAAAACTAAAAAAACATACCTGGACTGGAATCAAAACTATATCCTCCTCCTCCTCCTCCACCATGGCCGCCAAAGAAGGCCCTGAAGATGTTGTTTGCATCAAAATCTAAAGAAAAAGCAAAGGCAAAAATATATCGGGATTAGCTGGTGATGATGAGTTTCAGGGAGAACAAGATGGAGAAATGGAGTGAAAGTTGGAATAACCACCATAACGTGAAATTTATGGATAAAAAAAATCGGCTGCATTTTTGTGGTGCTGGAATAATCAGAACAATTTGTTCCAAACTGGGAAGATTCCCACTGCATTAACATCGTGTGATAGGGCGTGCCTTAGCAGAGGTCTGCACCCTCAAGTGCTTTTTTTTTAGTTTGAAATGTATCCCTTTAAAATAAGTAATGTAAAACAAAAACAAAACAAAAAACCCTGATATGTTCTCTTTCAACCCACCAATGACCTATAGGCGGAATGTAAAAAGCCAAAGAAAAGAAAAAACTAAAAGTAGTCACCTCCGCCATCACAGGAGCTCTCATCTTCCAGGTCGTGTCCACTATCGTAGCGCATCTTCTTCTTCGGGTCAGAGAGCACAGTGAAGGCCTCGCCCACCTCCTTGAATTTTTTTTCCTCCTCCTTCTGCACTTCGGCGGTTGCCGCACTGTGGCGGTCTGCAAGAAGATGATACAATTAAGTTTCTTTTTTTTTTAAATCATCAAATGTACCCAAAGTTGGTTACCTGCATGTCTGTGCAAAGACCAAGAGGCCTACCTGGGTGGTGCATGAGGGCCCGTTTGCGGTACGCTTTTTTGATCTCGTCCTCGGTGGCGTTCTTGCCGACCCCAAGCACCTTGTAGTAATCTTTCCTTTTGCTCTTCTTCAGCTCCAGCTGTGCTGTCTTCAGAAGATGTTTGTGATCTAGAGGGACAAAATGTGTGAGTGAGTGAAAACCTGACCAGCTAGTGAATCAGTCAAGACAGGTAAAAATGTGGAAAGACAACAGCTTACCTGATGTTTTTTCTGTCTGGTAAACTTTTTCATAGTCTCGTACGGCCTCCTCATACTGCTCCGTGTTCATGTAACTATGGGGTTACACAAAGTACACACTTAAAACCTGCACAACGCAGAACATACACGAGGAAAAACGTACTCATATTGAATGTGTATCATACCACTGAGCTCTTCTTAAGTAGGCCTTGATGTAAGTGTCATCTAGTTTGATTGCGCTGGTGCAGTCATCAATGGCTTGATTAAGTTTCTTCAGCTGTTGAGGAAATAAGTAAATGTATGAATGAATGAGTAAGAAGAGCCCAAGCACTACGCAAGGTTGCTACTTTTAAACAAATAACCAGACAGCATTATTCATCAAATGCCTGTAACTGGCAGTTTGCTGATTTTGTCGCCTTTAACCTTTGCTCCTGCCGTGGCTCTGTTGCAGTGGAGTTTCGCGTTGGTCTTGATGTTGTTGGGGTCTATTGTGAGGGCCTCAGTATACAGCTGGTAAGCGGCTTCATAGTTGCAGTTCTTAAATGCCTGATTGCCCTCCTCTTTCTTGGCTTTTAAGGCTTTGGCATTCTGATTTAGAAAGAGAACAAGTCATTAGGTTTCTCCTACAACAATTTACTCACACTTGCAGTGAAATGTAAGCCATGTAAAAGATGTTCTCTGTATTGCAGCATGTCTAGTCTATTCTTGTTAGCCTTTATAAAAAAAAAAAATTTAAAAAAAAAAAAAAGGTGCACTGTGGAGTTTTCTTTTAAAACATATGATGAACAGTGTTCACATCAAAAAATGTACTCATCTTGAACCTTACCCTGCAGGCTAGCCGGGCCTTTTCGTGGTCAGGTGCCATGCGCAGAGCCTGGACGAAGAATTGTACAGCTTTATCGATGCAGTCCTCGTAGTAAAGACACAGGCCTCGGACGTAGAGTGCATCTGCATTGGTGGAATCCATTCGCAGGATATCACTGTAAAAATAAGTTGTGTTTTCATCTGCTGTGGAGAATCTGTAAATCTATTCCATCCTTCTTATTGGAAAGCGACTAAAGCAGACCTTGTACTCCTATTAAAATGGTATAAAAAGCCAAGAATGATTTGCATAACTGTAACAAAACAATCACACACCATGAAGCTACCACTGGATGTACCTACCTCGCTACAGACTGGGCTTCTGGATAGCGTCCCAACAGAGCCAGACACTCGGCCTTGAGGATTTTGAAGCGGTGGCAGGCAGAAGCCACAGCTAAGGCCCGGTCCATGCAGTACACCACCTAGACCAGAACAGGGCCAATACACCTGTTACACTATCATTTCATAGAAAAAAGAAATGCAAATATTTGGAGCTTTATAAGAGTTACATTTTTGTTTTATTATTAATCAATGTAAAAAAAAAGTTGTTCAGTGTAACTTAACTTTGACAGACAAAATGCATGTGTGTGTGCAATAAGCACCAAAATAAAGCACAATTTGACAGATTTTTCATCATCTATTTGATTAGTTGAAGAAATCGCTCTCTCATTGGAAAAAAGTGGAAAAAGAAAATGGGCTTAAATACCTTTCTGAAATCCCGCTTCTCAAAGCCATAATCTGCCTGCCGTTCGTACTCCAGTAGAGTCCCTGCAGTCTTATTCTAAAATATAACAACAAGCATCTTTCAATCAATCAATCTTTTTTTACAATGTTAACATGCGGGTTTAAAGTGCGTTATTCAGTCTGTAGTTCCAAGACTGTGATTAGTATGCAGTTCAAAGCTTTCCTATACTGTAATCACATTAAATAAAATGCAAAAAGTTCAGGTGATCCCCACCTCCTGCTCGGCCTCTTTGTTGCTGGGCTCAAGCTCCAAAACCTTTTGAAAGCAGCGATTGGCCGCCATGGCATTTCCCAACAACAGGTGGCACTTGCCCTCACGTAGATGACCCTGTGGGACAGGAGGGGCACAAGACTGTGTAAACAACTGTACATGTTACTCTCTATTCTGCAAGTGCATGTAGATGATGTTCAAACCAGACCTTCATGAAACAGTCATCCAGGCGCACAGCCTGCTGGGAATCTTCTAGGGCTTCTCGAAAGCGACAAAGCATCATGAGGGTGGCTGCCCTGTTGCCATAATAACTGGCATTTTTGGGGCTTACATCTTGAGATGAAAGAAGAAGAAAACATGTCACAAACTGATATGTGGGTAGAAATTACAGATAAATATACTGTACGTCCATACACGTTGAAGCAGTCAAGTCTTAAAGTAGATTTGCGACAAGAGGAAATCATCAGCTTTTCTCATTTGTAGAGTATAAACCGGTGTTTCCTCTAAATCGATTTTGTAGTGGTGGTCTGCCTTGGCAAAATGTTTTGCAGCCACGGTATCAGAAATCGGGCAGGTGCAGAAAGTATTAGCGGTTGCCCGTTAAATGATCCTGCCGACAAAATGCAGCCCCCGTTGGCTGCCACTCACATGGCAATTTAATAACCAGTAGAGCTATTCAAAGGTTTTTGGGCCCGTCCAGTTAAACTCCACATACTGTTGTGTTGATGGAGTTTATTGTCAAAATGTTGGCTTTATTTCAAGTCGAATATTAAACACACAGCTCCCATAAAACGTCCCTGCGGTGGGTCCGTTCTAATTGAACAACCTTCAATTTGTCAGTTTTGTCAGCTCTTCGTCCTGATGTGAAACATCTGGAAACATTAAAATGGTAAGCGAGTCAGTGTAATATAAAATAAATTGGAAATATTCTATAGATGTAGTCATTTGTGTTTTGATTTCCTTATGAAGAATTTCTTGTAAAATTCATTTTGTAGACCTGTTGTAAATGTTATGTGTAAATGTGATTATTTTATAAGGGATGAGATCAAATTGGAAGGGTGTTAAAGTCTGCATGTATAGTTAGTATGAAAGTGAGTTGCCAATGCATGTTTAAACTGTCTGAAAAATGAAACTGAGCAAATATTTACTGTTAAGTAAGTAACGGCCCTATTGTTTCTCAAATAATACAGTTCAATCACAACTGAAAATATGTCTGTGTGTGAATAGAGGTGAAAGCAAAGTGTCAGTTTCGTTTCTTATGTAAAACATTTGGCGACGGTGCGGGGGGGGGGGGGGGGGGGGGGGGGGGATGGGGTTGTTGAGAGAGACTTGGACCAACTTCTAAAAGAAATCCAAAAGGAAACACTGTAAACAAATATTGATCAATAGGTTAAGAGAAGTTGGTGGTCACCTATGGCCTTAGTGTAATAGTTGAAAGCCTCAGAGTATTCTTTCTTGCTGTAGAAGGCATTCCCTTGCTCTTTGAAGCCTTCGGCCTGACTGCAAAGAGAAGAGAAACAGAATCCAGACAGTAACTAGCTGATACAGTATAAAACAAACTGTTCTGAATTTCCTTGAAATTGAACTGGAGACAAAAGGCACCTTGAAAAAGTGAAGTTTTCCACTAATGCTCTCTTTCAACTAACTAAAAAAGTAATAATCCCTGAGTGTATTTACAATGTCTTTATTACGCAAGTCCGATTTACTGTGCAGCCTAACGGAAAATCTTTGTTTGGTAAAGATCGTTAAAAAAAAAAGGACAAAAAAACCCACCATGATTATTTTAATGGATTTTTCAATTAAAAATGACATCAATGTTGCAAAAATTATCATTCCCTCCAATATTGTGATTCATATTACAATTGCAGTATTAGTTTAAATAATTGCAATTAGATATTTTTCCCAAATTGTTTAACCCTACAACCAATTAAAAGGCACGGTTGGTAATACTTTTCCAATATACTTTTTTTATATATTTTTTGAAATGGTCTTTACACACCAACAGCAATCAATAACGTATGAGCATTGAAAAAGGAGTCACAAAGACGGATTACATATGCTAGAATTCTTTAAAAACTTCTACCAATCAAACCAAACGGACAGGTTTTTTTTAATCAAATGGTTTGCTCATACTCATTTGTATCCTAGAAACTTTCCTGCAAATGAGGCAGAGCCTGAAAGAACTGGAGTGTGTGTGTTACACCTGGAACTGGGACAGCAGAGCGTGGCACATACTGTACAGTCCTGATGGCTGTGGTACTAAACATAGCAGTGAAATTAACCTGCTGCAGACCTTTCAAAAAGTGCCAAATGTTAAAGGGCAAATCAACGCTGATTGACGTACGGGAAAAAATGCTGTGCTGCTCACTGTGGCTGAAACATTTAAAAGTGTTGCTATTAAGGCTGTAACCCAGTCCGTGACATAGCACTGAGTGTGTTCCATCAGCAAAATGGTTAAATAATGCATTCAGATAGATCAAATTCAGCGGTTAGTCTTAAAAAAGGCCAAGACTTGTTTGTTTTCACATGCTTCTGCCACGGCAGACAACAAGCACATACACCCTTAGTGTGTAAAAACTTTGTTAGAGACAATAACAGAATTTTTTATAAATAAAATTGTGTAATGTATAATTCTGAATAGCATGCTGGGACAGAAATTATAAGATACATAGATTTTAGCTTAAGATGACTACAATGTCCAACAATGCTCTATTGCTCATCTTTCCTTGATATGGTAACAGCAGAATTTAGTTTAGTATAAAAGCTGCCACAATGCAAATCTTTGACAGAACTAAACTCCCCGTAGAACATATTGCTATTGTCTATTATCTGCAAATATAGCACTAACAGTTTGAGACATTGCCAACTCACTTATTTTGGTACTTTGGATTATTTCAAATACAAAATACTGTAAAAATCACTGATTCCTATATTTTATCTTTCACATGTGGCATATGATAAGCCCAGTAAAGTCTACCTAATATTCATTAGTAATTGTTATGTGGACACTTTAATTACACCTGTTAACTTTCTCTAATTTATTAGAACATGCGTTACTTCAAATTTTGCACAGATCACATAATGTGACAAGACATCAATTGAATGCAAAATGTAACATTACTGTCAAGGATGATTGCCTACCAGAGGTGCATTTTGGTTTGCAGTAAAAGGTCAACTATTTTAAACAGTGAGACATCCATGATTTTTTGGATTATTTCATTATAAAGCAGGTTGAGGTGCTATATAAAGTATATGGAATACTGTCTATTGGAATACACATAAAAGTGTATGGAATACACTAATGGTAGAGCGGTTGCCTGCCAATCGGAAGGTTGGTGGTTCGATCCCCGCCGCTGCAGTCATTGTCGAAGTGTCCTTGGGCAAGACACTGAACCCCAAGTAGCCCCTGGTGCTGCGCATCGGAGTGTGAATGTGTGTGAGTGTTTATCTGATGAGCAGGTGGCACCTTGTACGGCAGCCCCGGCCACAGTGTATGAATGTGTGTGAATGGTGAATGTTTCTTGTAGATGTAAAAGCGCTTTGAGCAGTTGTTAAGACTGGAAAAGCGCTATATAAATACAGCACATTTACATTTACATTCAATACTTCCAAAGTATTAAAATGCTGAATCCACTGAGAAATGCACACAGCCCTTATTAAAAAAGTGTTCTTTTAAACAATCTGTAAGGACTTCTGTACAGTTGTGATGTCATTAGAAAGTGCCACTACAGTGCCGTCACTGTCATCCCCGGCTGCAATTACGGTACAGACATCAAGAACGCAGATGTGGAAGACGGTAAACGTTGACCAATCAAAAACATTATAACGTTAAAGCATGTAAACATGACTTAGAAAAAAAGTATAACCCTGAAAAATAACATAATATGGCACTTTCCACTATTGAAGAATGTCGCATCACAACACTGAATATTAGAATTAGTGAGACTGTTAAAGTGTTTTTACGGTTTCCAAGGTTAACTTAGGTAATTACGGTAACTAAGAACCAAGTCCAACTAATGGCATCTGTGTACCGGTATGCCTATTGTGGAACTTTCTCGAAAACGGACTGCTAACTTACGGTCCAGAAACAGACTGTAGCTAGTAATGCTTTGTTTTCCGTAAATGTCTCCGTACGAGCAGGTCTATTGACCCAATAAGTCACAAAATACAATATAGCTGTAACGTTAGCTGAGAAGCATGTTTTAAGACACGCTAATTATCTTAGCTAACGCTAGGTTTTCTTGACGAATAAGTTGCGAAAAAAAATTATTTGATGAATCCACCAGTTGTGGTCTATTATGAACTGTCGAAACTATGATGAAGCCAACACCTACAAATCAAATCTAACATGTAAAACTAAATATGCCTTTTTCCCCGGACCAATAGGTTACGTTAGCCTGGTTAGCTTGTCTCCGAGCTGATAACGGCTGTTGTTCCCAAGCTTTGTCAGGTAACAGTTGAGTTCAGTTAGTGAATCACGGGTTATTTTCATAGTAAACGCGCAGCACAACAAAACACAGCGGACAATTAAATATATCTTTTACCGAGCCATGTCCTCTGGATTGTGGATTTGAGGTTCTGTGTCCACCGGCACGTCGATGTCAACAGCAGCCATTTTTTTCTAGAAAGAACGATCACGAACCGACGTCATTTCCGGGTACTTTTTTTCTTCCTCTTTTTGTAAGGTCTTGGAATACAAATTAAACAAGTATCAAAATATAGGATGTTTTAATCATAGATTGTATCTATGGTTTTATTTTAACTTTCTATTATTTAACTTTCTATTATTTAACTTTTTAACTTTTTTTCTATTATATATCATATTTTAGCTTTTAAAAATAAATGTTACAAAAAATGAATATAAAAACCCAGAAATGTGCTGCGGTTTTACCCATAGACATTTAAAGACGTTTTACCCAGAACACCTTGCTAGAGTCTATGAAGCATTTAAATATATTTGTAACTACCACATAAGTTTTTCATTTGTAATCATTTTTCAATCGACTAATGATCAGGCTGCTATCACCACAATTTACTGGATGATTCACAAATGAAAAGCTGGACATGCTGTTGCTTTGTGTATATTAGACATTCTCTATAAAAAAAACAAACACTTCTAACTCCATCCTGCATGCTTTTCGTTAAAAAAACATTAACTCTGTTTTTATTTACAGTTTATCTCCTCCTACAAACATGCTACAATTGAATAACAAAGAAGGCATTATGTCACAATGATATTTGTAGAGATGCAAACAGCATTATCTATCCCAAAGTGACTAAACATGATTGTAACTTGGGTTCGTGCATCGTTAACAAAGAGATTTAGAGGTCTTTTTGTACACTACCATTATTATTAAAAGCACATTTTTTTTGTACACTCCAAAAGCAGGGTAACTACTCCTTTTCACAATTTGCAATTTGTTAGATAGATACAAATGTATAGTGCAAGAAAAAGCATTGACATCTTGCTTGCTATGGTTATCCTATCTCCTATATGCATAAGACCACTAGAGAGCACTAGAGTATCATAAAGTATGTAAAGGGTGGGGGGGTTAATAAGCAATGACTTTGTTACAAGCCACAACAGCAATGCTGGTATTGCTTTTCACCTTGTGACTTTATGTGTGTCACAAGGTGATTGCAGTTGGAACTACCACAGAAGAAGTTTTAAGTACTTTGCAAGGTGTTTGTATCCGTCTGTCTATCTGGGTCACAAATCTTTACAGGTGTTGTGTAGTTGAGATCAAAATGGAAACCGAGTTTGAAGTAGGATGTGGTCCAATCACACCTATCTTGATCTGCATCTTGATCTGAAATAAAAAACAGTGCCAAGCTGATGTTACAAGTTATAAATGAATGTGTGCCTTGGTCAAGGACCTTTAAGTGTTCTTGTTGATATTTTTATTCATACATGAAGTAGGCCTATATTCTCGATAATGAAAGCTAAAAGAAATTTATATTTGCATATGAAGAAACTACCACAACTTTGTAAAAACAGTACTATTTATAAGTTCATGTAGAATACAGTATTGACATTTTCACCAAATAATCATTTACATTATTGCAATTGATGCACAGTTACACTAGTCATACATTTTACCAGGTGATACTTTAAAAATACATATTGCTTAGGATGATTCAGTACTATCAGGTGGGAGTGATTTTCTAAAGTAAAAGATGTTTTTTTTATTATTAAGCTGTATAAAAAAATAACAGGTTTATAAAGACGTCAAAGACATTTAAATGTTGTGGATAAATCCTTATATATAATGTTGAGGGAACACATCAGCCTGTCTCTTTATATTGCACAAACAGCATCAAGCTGTTGCTTAATCCTAACTTATTCATCCACACAAGTTTTCAATTTTATAACTCTAAATAAAACGATTGCACTGTATGCATTAGATGTAGTTTGTCTCCATAGGGTGGAGTATTCTTGGCATCATATCAGGATGGTGGTTGATTGTCACTTAATAACACAGAGAGCAAGAGAGAAACACATACAAAGAGAAAAAAAATGAATGTATATATTTATCTTAAATTAATTATTTAACAAAAATACATCCACATAAGACAACGTCTGTAAAGATATACATTTGTTGAGATGCACTATCCTTAGCAATCCAAAGTTATGGGTCTCCTTTGTCTTTTCATTGGTGGAGGACAGTTATACGGAAATAGCCACTTCCACGGGAGACACAATCTGGACTTTCTTGATCTTGTTTATAAAGACTGAAGCAGGAATGAACTCTTTCTCCCAGAGTACAACTAGAAAGCTCTAAAATTGAAAGAATTTTGGCAACAAACACTTAGTAACATTAACACACCCTAGTTGTATTATATAATTGTCTTTTAAATTAAACTAAAAAATGCTAGTCATTATGGCTTCCAGAGGGGTCCAGACCCAGGGACATGCACTCAACAGTTTGCTGAGGGGAAACAGCTGAGCGATGGTCCTTCCAATTTTAAAGGGGTGGAGACACTGGTCAGTTAGCACTGAAATCTCAATCTACTATATGCATGTGCATACTGTTGTTACGACTTGAAACTGCCAAACTTGACATGTTTATATGCTGCCATCTGCCATCTGCCTTCTGGTTTTCCAGCTTTGGCTAGTTTAGGTCCACTGTACTGTAAGTCCTCCAGCCTAGCCTGGCTCATTGCTAGTAAGGAGTGAAGATAATAGGAGCATGTGTGGCCCTCAAAGGTCCTGGGGCAGGCCTAAAGAGTGTGGGGCTGATCAGGGGACCATGGATGAAGGCTGTGGGACCCGGCGGCAGCCGTAGTGCCAAGGGTCCAGACGCCATGGTGCACAAGGCAGCTTGATTGAGGGGGCTGGTCAGGAACCCTGCCGGCAAGACCTTAGATAGCTGCTTGTGCAGGGCCAGTTTAGTCTGAAACCAAAGACAAGATACATATTTATTCTAAACAAGTGTCTAAAGTTGAGCTAGCAGCTCTGTGAAGCTGTACTTAGACATGGTGGTGCTTTGATCTAAATTATGAAATCTGCATTCTACTAGATTTAGCTAATTACCACTAAACATAAAGTACAGCTAAGTTACATTGGAATGTCACTAGTTTTGGTCATAGACCAAAGTATAGGACAAATTAAAATGTTGGCCTGATGATGGTGTTAGATAAAAAAGTTAAAAGATCACCAAAGTCTGGGTTAGGGTTATGTCTGTACAAAATTAGGATATTTGAGTCTAGATTAAAGAGATGGTAGTAGTAATTTATATATATATATATATATAAATTACTACTACCACCACTTTCATATAAATACAAAGTATATATAAAAAATATATACAGTATAATTGTATTGTTTGTATCAAACACTAGGCATATCGTACTTGCATACTGTGTGTGTGTGTGTGTGTGTGCCTGTGTATATGTGTGTGTGTGTCTGTGTGTCTGAGAGAGACAACCTACCGCTAAGATAGCACTGGGCTGTAGTTTATTATAGGGGGTGAACTTCGCCTTGACAGGCTTCCCAGCCAACCGCTCTTTGTGTCTCCTGCTGCTCATGTGCTAAAAGGGGACAACAATATAAAGTAAGTTTAAAGCTCTAACAAACCAAAGAGTCAACACACTGGGTAGTTTTCTTTGAGAACACAAAGGTTAGGGATTCCATATTTTTTTGTTTTTATACTGTGGTCAGGGGTTTGTACAAGAGTAAAGTCAGTCACATTTCTTATATCAGAATAAACCCACATACCTGCTTCAGCTGTGTCTCTGAGTTGACGGACACCCGACACATTTCACAGTGAAAGGGCTGGCTAGATACACCCACAACTGCTCTGGTCTTGCTGCTCATTCGCTGCTTAATTCGGCTGGTTGGCCTGGGCGATGACGTCATCTTGACCCTGCGTTGTGACTGGCTGCTGTTGGGACCATCAATCATCTGTTTGTGCTTCGAGCCTGATTTAGCCAAACAAAAAGGCGGACTATTAGAATCCTAAATTAACCAACATAATATCAGTGGTATTACACAACATACCACTACAGTGAGCCTCCAACTGTGAGCTGGAATTGACCGTCACTTTGCACGAAGGACAGTGAAGAGGTTTTTTGTTGCTCTTGGCCTCTTTAGCCTCTTCCTCCTTCACCACCTCGTTCTGCTCACCTCCCGTGGAGCTCCCCTGAGGGTCAGAGTGTGGGCCTGAACCGATGGCCAAGCTGCACCCTTCAACGGTTTGACTGTCTGAAGGTAGATCGGAAAGCTGAGAGCCAGGGGATATCCGTGGGGACAGCTGAGGAGAGCGGAGTGAGGAGGAATCTGTGGATGAAGGCTGTAAGGACGGAGTGTGTGCCAGCAAGCTTTCCTGGACGCTTTCTGGTCTCTGCTGTGCAGGTTGGGAAGAACAACTTGGGCCTGTGGACGGATAAATAAACATAGAAGTTGCACTATGAGCCCATTTACACTTGGTATGACAATACGATATTTTTCTTGGTATTTTCTTTATCATTTATTTTTATAGTACAGCTTAAGTCCCTGACACACCAGCCCGAGGGCTGACCGTTGGCAGAAAAGGCAGTTGGACTGACTGCCTCCCCAAATCCAAAAAAGTGCCTTGGAACACATTGAAGCAATGCCGATTGCCAACGGCAGCTGATTGATCTGTCTTCATTTCAGATCAACAAAGGTCAGTTTAAAAGATTTCTGTCAGATTTTGAAAGAGTCTAGTCATCCCTCTTGTCATTTCCAGGTTAGCAGTCCACGAATCAGACTGGTCATTGTACCACCGCCGGCAGTGCCTGCCTTCCGACCAAGCATGTCAAGTCGGTCAAAATGAAGGCCGACGTCCCCTCCAACGGACAACGGCACGGAACACATCAAACAGACTTGAGTCACTGATCTCGCAAGACTGTCCGATGGCCGATTATTGGGTTGGTGTGTTAGGGCCTTTAGACATGAAGGGGTGGGCAACACTATTCGTCCCCCTGCTTAGCATTAAAAAGAAGTACATAACCATTTACAAAATGGTTTATGACACACTATAATGCAATTGTATTAGTTTATATAGACACACCTATGAGTTTACTTTTGTTCGTGTTATAATATCAAGTATTGTTCAACAAGTATAACTTCTCAGAAGAAGACATACACTCACCGGCCACTTTATTAGGTACCCCATGCTAGTAACGGGTTGGACCCCCTTTTGCCTTCAGAACTG
>NC_048427.1:8495755-8518969 GCF_013103735.1 Etheostoma cragini | reverse complement strand
GGCTGCTTAGAAATTAAGTGTTAACGAGCAGTTGGACAGGTGTACCTAATAAAGTGGCCGGTGAGTGTATATTATATTGATCCAACATTGTTTAACTTCACTGTCATTCAATGTCAGTTCACAAACCAGCCTCCATTTGTGAGTGCCCACAGGAAGACTTTTAGTTGTTAGTTGTGGAAAAATACATTGACAAGATTTGTGTGTGCTTACATTTCCCTTGTAGTGTTATAATCTATTCATTAAATGTGTATATACAGCTCATGAAGCTTATATTATTTGATAGTTTATTTTTTAGCTACGTGATTATTAATACACGCGTTCATCCGGATGGAGAATAGCAGCATATAATAGCCGGTACTGATATAAATAAAGTTGTGTTGGATTAAAAATTTTAGAATTGCTCTGGTTCATCTTAGCTAACAACACTGGTACAATATGAGCACAAGAAGATTCACACATGAGGATGAATCTACAAAAAACTGTTTTATAATACCAAAACAATCCATAAACTCTACACAATCAAGGTATGAATAAATCTTCTTGACTGCTGCAATCCCCTTGTTCCTTCCTGTTCTTATCTTTTTGTGCAGCTGACCTGTTTTTTGTTGTTGTTGTATTTCATTAATATAACCTTGTTATACTTTGAATTCTCCTCACCTACTTACTTCTCTGCTCTCATCATCTCTCTTTGATTTTTGTATCTTTTTGCTCTTTTTCTGCCATCTCAATCAATCTTCCTTTGTCTCTTTGTCAACTGTCACTCCCTCTGCTGCAGCTCCCTCTTTTACCATCACTCAAAAACCATGGCAACCGCTGAATGTAACAGGCTAATCATTGTGTGGTTTGAAGGAAATTGATAGGTGGTGGAAGAAAATGGGAGGGCGATTAGCAAACATTAAAAGGAAAACTTTGAAAGGAGAATTGAAAGGAAGATGGTGGCATTTTTTTAGTCAGGCATAATGAGAAGCAGAGTAAAAGACCGTAAAGTAATTAATCTTAGAACATCTCTTGTCTAGGCAATATTGCCGAAGAATTTGGAAGTAAATATGTTTTGTTGGATTTCTAAATTAAAAAGCCATTAGATTTCTAGCAATGAATATTTATGCATTGAAATTATGTATTAGAATTGTTCGACTCTAAATTTGACCCTTCAAATTTTCAACAATTCTCACCTTTATTTTCCTAATTTCACATATTCAGAATCTAAAATAGACAAGAAAAAACTTACTTTAAAAATGTATTCAACTAAGATATGTTTAACTTCCTCAAATTCAAAAGGCCAAATTCAACTGCAAAATGCAATGCTTAAAATTCAGTGTTAAAATGTGAAGAGTAAAGTTCAGAGGCAAAAAAATTCACGTACATCATTTTAATGCATACGTATTCAGTGCTAGAAATTCGATGGCTTTAAATTTCAAAATCCGGTGAAACAGATTTACTTCCATAGAAGAACTAATAGCTATTATAATTGTTGAATAAGGGCACTCGTGTCCTCTGTATTTTTTATGGGATCCAAAGTGTTTTGTCCAAGGGCAGTTTTGGGGGTATTTTAATAAGCTAAATTGCAGTTTTCACCTACAATAGAAAATTACAGATAAACATTTAATTTAGACATTTATTGTCAGTATAACTTCAAAGACCCAATTTTCACCAAAATGCCCACACCCGGCCTCAAGGTGTCTCATCTACTTGGAATGCACTATTGGTGCACCTCTTCTTCGGTCTGCGCTGGGCATCAAAGAAACTCGCAAAGGTATTTTTAAACTTGGCTTGTCTTTTTAGATGAAACTATTACTTGATTAATTGAAATTTGGCAAAAACTTGATTAATCATTTGGGTGTATCATCTAAAAAATAAGACAAATATTTGCTGGTTCCAGCTGTGCGGATTTGCAGGACGTTTGAAGACATCACCATTTTTTTCCTCCATTAGTTGCAGCCTTACTTATCCTTTGAAGTCAGTGTTGAATTCCTTCTAGACTAAAGGCCTGCCTTTATTGACTAACTTCCCATATGTAAGTGAATTACTTACTACCAACATGTAAATCCCATCATCTAAACTAAAGTAAATGCAGATATTTGCTTACATTTCATAGGACTGTTCTTCCCTGCCTTGACTTCTCCACTTTTTTCACCTTTCGCTGTTTAGCCTGACTTTGAAATAAAAACATGTAGGTACACAAAACTCATACTTCTGGGCTCTTTTCATAATTGTCTACTGTCTTTGACATGTCCTATTAGCAAAGCAACAACACACTTCATCATAGGAACAAGGAACTGTACGTGGCAGTTGTGTTGTTGATCTGTAGCCAAAATTAAACTGAAAGAAAGTAACACAACTAAATCCCTCTTTTGGATAGCACCCCTTCATAATTGCTTTAAGGCTTCCTGTCTTTGCTTGATGGGAGTAATTACCTATCTGACAGAGCCAATGATAGCAGGGCAGGTAATAACTGGTAATTAGCCAGCTGAGTGGCAGCTACCCAAGCCTTGGTGCTTACGTCTCTCCAATTACCTCCCATTACTCAGAGGATAGAGAGAGTGGCGCCTTTAAAAAAACGAAAGATTTCTACCTGTTATGGCTTTCAAATGTGAGACTGTGGGCACTGTTCCTCCTCCCATCACCCCCCTCCTTCGCTCTCCGTCTTTTCCTGTTGTGGATGGACTGTGTCCATTCTTCTGCCGGTTCCTCTGGGTCTCCAAGGCCTTCAGCTTGCGAACATGTTTGTGACCTTTGTAGTGGGCCTCGGCCTGGGTCTGACCAACACACACACACACACACACACACACACACACACACACACACACACACACACACACACACACACACACACACACACACACACACACACACACACAAATAAGCACACACGAGCAGAACAAACATTAATTGGATTAATGAAGTGCAGCGTGAAAATCAGTAAACTGCATTCTTTCCATCTGTTCCATCTCTTTGGCTTCACATGCTTCCATGGAGTTAGGGAAAAATTATGTGATTAAGCATTTGACTCAGAGGAAGAGTCAGATTGCCATTTTGATCATCATCATCGTCACGGTTGTGCACAAATGAGCATCCGTTGGACTCGTGGCATCTCATGACCTCTGAGCACACTGGCTCATCTTACCACTGATTTGTTGTAACACAAAATGGCCCATGTTTGATATTTTGCAGCACAAAATGACCCCATGTGCCTTCCTCTTTGAGAGAAAACATGTTTGTGGCAGTTTGACAACAGATGCATGCAGATTTGAGATCCTGAAATGGCTTTCGATAAAGCGAGTAGAAGTGCACCAACAATGAAGCAAAGCAACTGAAGCAAAACACATTTATCTGGTAATCCATAAACACATCAATATCTCTGTATAGCACAGCAAATCTATACGATTTATATGCTCTACTTAGCCGTAGGAAACAAATAGCAATAAAGTAAAGCATTTTGTTTTGTTTCTAAAAATGTTGAATCGCATAATCAAAAGATTTCCTCCTGTAAGAAAGTCCTATAACCTACTCCTGTAAGGTGGAAAGTTCAAATAGCTTAATCAATTTGAGAAAACTATACATGAAATCAAGTGTACAAAACAAGCAGAAGCCAGGGAGATCTCTAGCTCACGCAGTAGAGTGCGCTCTCTATGTAGACAGTGATGGGGGTTCTAGTCCGAACCAAAGCCCTTTGCTTCATGTCCTCCCCCCTCTTTCTCCCCTTTCTTGTCTTCAAGCTGTCCACTTAATTAAAGGCCATAAAAGCCCAAAAGATAATTGTTGTGGGTCAATGTAACTGGTAGTTGAGCGAATGAAAAACACTCAGGATGCATCAGAGATGTGGTTGAAAAAAGATGGGATTTTTATTTATTTTCCCAATTAAGGAGCTTCGGCAAAAAGAACCAAAAACATCAAAATTAAAGAAAAAAAGAAGAAGCAGAAGTCAAAAAATGATAGGTCTGGTGATATTCAATATTTTTGTCATTGTCAACAAATCCCATGAGAAGACAACAATGAATCGATCTTACTAACAAGTATAGTCTAAGAAGGAAAAGCCTAGTCTTGCGTTGCCAGACCTTCCTCCACAGTGCTGCCAAAGATAGCGGATAGGAGAAAAATGGGCTCTGGTTTTTCAGCATTTCTTTAAACCAATCACAATTTTCTTGGGCGGCCACCAGACACAGGTAATGGGCCCCACCCAGTCTCATACCAGTTTGTGAAATAGCCACGTTATTTTGATTTATGATTTGTGTACCTGACACAATTTCCTCACTTATTTTGTGTACATGTCAGAATTTTCGAACGTGACCATTTCAGTAACTGCCACTTGGCTGCTCTGGGGACGCAACAACAGGAGATTTTCAGCAGACTTTCAACACTACTAGCTAATCGTTCTGTAATCGAAATAGGCTTCCCATTGAAATACATTACTTCAAAATTTGTAATCAACACACGAAAATAACAACATTAATGTGTACATCAATCAATAGATTAATAACGTGACCATTTCACAAACTGCCATGGAAATAAATAAATATAATGTGATTGTCAGTTCTAGTTCGGAGAATGTTTCCCGAATCGACCAGAGTTTAGAATGTCAACACCAAGAAAGTGGAAGGTGAGGACAAACTATATATATCTGTAGCACATTTTTTAGTAATCAATGGTCTCACAGACAAGGAAGGGAAACTGGACGGACTAAGGCATTGTCGGTTTTGTTCTTTTCATGCGAACATAACCAGCATCCTACTTTAAAGCACACATTTTTGCAACACTAGTGACTTTCTGTATATAACAGACACAAGTGCATTAGTATAAACAGATAGTCTAAGTTTGGAACAGTGTAACAAGACTTTAGGTGTCTAGCTTCACACAAGGCTGTTAGATAATTTGTCATTGCTCAAATTATCCAGTTTCCCATGTACACAGTACAGCCTTTGAGCTCAGTGTGCAGTGGTGATCTTTCAGTGACTGTGTGCATAGAGTGGTGGGGTACAAGTCTCCTCATCATCACCTTAGATGAAGCTTCAGCTACTGCACAAACAGAAAGGGTTCCACAGTGGGTCAAACTGTGTAGTGGGGGACACAAGGCTGAGCAAAGGGTGAACGAGCCCTTTGGCTACGTTGAATGTCAGTGCACACACCAAGCATTCAGCGTGATTTTCAACTGAGTCAGAGGGCTGAATCTGCTCCAATCTGCATACTACCATATTATCTGGCATGCCAGTGTAGTATGGGTTCACTATGTTCCACCATAGCAACGTAAAGAGAGAATAGCATGTACAATAAGGGTCCCAGGACGGCAAAGATCCTCAGTTAAAGACACCTAAAGAAGACTGTCAGGACAGCTTGGCCTCCGCTGACCTAGATTCAAGCAGCTGTATGCATTCTCACACCACTGATGCCCAAACGCCTTATACACAGTAAGCAACAACTGTTCTCCACAAAAAAAGGGCAGCAAAATTAGAATATAATGTGTGATCCTTCAGGCTTGAATCTTTCATGCTTTTTTTCAGTGAGTTTAACAGCCTTAAAGGAATAATTAGAAAATATTCAAGTCTATTCTTTTTTTATGCACACCGGTTATGTAATATGAACAATAGATTATTTTCACAGCCACCCGTCTTTTCTTCGTACTGAGCAAACAGATCCAGCTTTCCATTTTCTGTACAATAAAGCCCTCTATTGTAGATGCACTTATTTTATGAGCAACTAAATACTGTATATTCTGTATATAATATCTTACTATTTCCATCACCTGTACTTAAAGCTGCACCATATATTTTTCCTACTGTGACTGCTGCACATGTTCATACTGCTCATATTAAACTTAGGAAAACCATCTCTCTCTGTTCATGGGGTTTAAATTTCCCTCTTTTAAACATCTCTTTTTTCAATTACAAAAACTTGATGTTTTCATTACCATTGTTAGCGGTGTAGCTCTTGGGATGCCAGTCCGTCCATCCATCACTTTGATCCAAACTGATAAATGCATTATTTATGCTTACCAGAAATGTAATCCAAATAACCACTTGAATTCAGCGTGCTAGACTACTGTTAAATCATGCTAGCTTTGGTTGAACTTTGAAATCCTAGTTTGTATCAAACTGCAGATTCATAATTGAGTTGAACATTGAGTGGCATCTGAAGCTGTACGTGTAATACAAAAACTAAATATGAGTGACTGTGAAAAGCTACTGTGTGTACTACACAAGCATCAAGCATAACATTTGAAAAGACTTGACATATTTTTAACTATTCTTTTAGTCAATTTTCTCTTTCAAGTGCAAATTCCAGCCACTGAGTGCCGCTCCATTGGGACCTGGTACCTGCCTGTAACCTGGCATCCAACTCCTGGGTCAACCAGCACTCTCAGCGCAGCTGCAGGTGACACAGAGGGGAGGAGGAGAGAGCCTGTTAGCTAGAAAACAAACTGCTTAAAGCATCACTGTATGTCAAAAAGTACAGAGCAAAGAGTGAGAGAGACTGATCAGGAAGCAAGGGTGAATGTGCTCGTGCCAGTGACCTGCCTTCTTCAAGTTTCACAGTTCATTCAAAGAAGAGTCATTGTCATTCCACCAGGTGCCTCTTAACAATATAAATGCAAATATGTTAAAATGAACTCCATAGGAATCAGAGCCAAATGAATATGAAGAGGGAGGTGTGATAAGGAGGAAAAAAGCAACTACTGGTTATCCTTTAAGAACCCATTGGTTAATTAAAAAAGAAAAATGGAAGGTGTAGATATAATGATTAGACTGATGAGAAGCATAGCCTGCTTCAACATTGTTTTTATACCATTAGTATGCAAAAAATTATTAAATGAGCTGCAAATATATGGACACTTGACTGCAAAAACTATCCAAAGATAAGCTTTAGATGACAGTTCATGAGATAATTATAAACGTTGTTTAGAAAAGTCTAATAATTTTCAGCCAACATCAAGAGGGTCAGCAGGGCTCCAGTGAGTAAAGTAAGATGATGTTTATTCAACACAACCCCTCACTTCATCATAAAAAAATGCACCATGTGGTGATGTAATTTAAGGAATGACTACATTCTGCCGTAAACAGACAGATAAGAGCAGTCAAAGGCATTTTTACACCTTATTGCAGTAAATGAACAAGAAGTCCATTGAGCTTTTGTTCTATCCAGTTCATTTGATGAAAGCTCAAAGAAAGTTCAAGGAAAGAAAAAAACATTTTCCTCTGAGATATCAGGGGAAAGGACTGAACGAGTGTCTGACTCACAGTGGAGTTGAAGCGCAGGTGACAGATGTTACAGGAAATGATGGGTTTCTTCTTGGGTGGAGCCACGCCAAAGGTGTGGTTGATCACTGCCTTCTGAACTGGGTCCATCTACGAGATCAAACACACACACATATACACACATGGACGTACATGAACATGTTAGTCCTGCTTCTTTGATAGAGTAGAGCAAACAGGGAATTTCATTAAAGCAGTGATTTAAACCTTAAAATAACACAAATGCCATAAGAAAAAAAGAGTTTGAGATATTAACAAATATCTTCCATACTATCAATTAAATGACTTAAGTACACATCTTTTCTGAAACAGATGGTCACTCTCAGCCCCTTTTCGGACATGTTTAACCTGCTGAGCGCATGGTAATGGTCTTATTTAACTAAATGTTGTTATGTTGTTATCCCAGTCGAGCATAAACTGGCATAAGCTAAAACTTTTATCTTTGATGAGTAGGCCAGAATAAGCACAGCAATACAAAATTACTATTTAAACTACTACCACCACATTTTAAGGTCAATAGTGAACAACTTGTCTTCTTTTTATCAAAAAAATATAATATATTATTTTATATAATAATAGACATCCTGTGATTAAATAAAATATTGCATGGTGTGATGTTATTTGGTGAAGGTAGATTAGTTTGTCTTGAACATCTTGTCAAATACTACATAATGCAAAGGTTTTTAAGAATTACACCATTACAGAATTAAAAAAATGCAAGATGTGTATATTTTTCAGAATAGAAGAAGAGAAAATTACAGTCCTGCATTCACATTTTTGATTACTTCTTTATGTTAGTTGATAGATGTTTTTAGCGTTAGATGTCAGACAGGAATCTTTTCCCCCATGCCTGATAGATTTGATGCATTCCTACTGAATTGTCAGTGTAGAAGCTAAATGTAGAAATCCTGCCGCTCCAAACATGCATTTGTGTGTGTGTGTGAGAAAAAAGTGTTGTATTTGGGAGGTCTCAATCATATATTTTTTTGGCACTGATCGGAGCCAAGTTATTTATCTTATCTGTTAATATTTTTCTATATTAAAAGGTTACAACGTGCACATTTGAAGTAATATAAAGTTATTAACCGTATGTAAGACATGCCTTACAGTTTAATAGTTCTGCTTCACATCTTTTGTTTTTAAAACTAAATTGAGGGTAGGATTAAAAGATTGTAATTCAGACCTTAATTCCAGTCTTATATATACACAAACACATACTGTATGTGTATTTGGCATTTTTGGTAAAGAGTTGCCAGGATAAAAGGGGAACAAACCCCTAAGCCTTGGTGGCACCCCACTGAAGTTCATTTTTATGTGGTAATGTGATTTGGTATCTTACGTTGCTGAAATTGGGGAAGAGGCTGAGCGGCGAGGAGCTGTTGACCCTGAGCGGCAGGAAGTGCTCCAGCTGGGCATGAGTCTGCGGCTGGAGGGGTCGACCTGGCAGAGACAGGGAGCCCAAGAGTGGGTGGACCTGGCTCTGGGAGAGGGCACCTACAGAAGGGATGACCATATTTGATTAAGCACATCACTGTTAAGATTCTCAATCTGAAACACATATCTGAAGTGAGACACAAATTTCACCCTTTTTCATTTAAGGCCACCAAAGCTGAACATCCGTACTGTAAACACTCGCAAGGATAAAGAGAAGAGAAGAAGTTTAGCACACAGCATATGAGATGGAGAAGACCCATTCCCACAGTGAATGATTCACTCGGTAAAGCTTTAATGACTTCAGTAATAGATGGGGATAAAATTATGAGAGGCTTCGTGTGGCCTTTTCTTGCTTTACAGGGCCATAGTTTATCTTGACAAATGTCTCTGGCCTTTCATCACAGCGCTAGAGTGTGTAATTGTGTAGTTTTGTTCTTCCTCAGATCCTGCAAATTGGTCAGTCAATTTAAAGAGCAAAGAATTGCAAGGAGGTTTCAAGGCCCAAGGTGACTGATATCATTTATTTTTTAATGTACTGTACGTATGAGTTTGTTTTTTGTTGCTCACCAGTTTTCTATCTTCTTGCATATGTTAGAGTGTTTGTTTTGATGAGTCCACAGCAGTTTTACAAACATAATTTGCTTTGAAAATATCCTTTCACATGACCTCTCATCTCATCACGCTTAATTTTGGTTGGCCTAAATGCATTTAGACTGCTCATGCTTTAAAGAGCAGCACGGCACTGACCTTTCTCTAGATCCAAAGTAAACATCGGTGGGCTCACATTGAAATGCAGTGTCTTACAAAAGCATGGCGATTATTTGAATGCCTGTATGTTGAAAATCCTGAGGTTTTTAAGTTAGAAGGTCATGTGTAAATGACAGAAACAAGTTCAAACTAATATAAGTGAGCAATGGATCAGGATTCAGTTCCTGGGTGAGTGTTGTAAGCATTTCTTTCTTTCTAATGTACAACAGGTGAGGATTCAAATTTCTATGGGCAGTTCCTTTAAATATCAATTGGATAGAAATACAAATTGTAATATTAAAGAAACAAGTGTTTTCATAGAGATCCCAGGATAAAAGAAATGACACTAGAAGTGTGACATTGTTGAGTACAAGAAAACCAGAGGTTATTGACAGTTTTTCACTAGAAATCTTAAATTATAACAATAGCTGTGAATCAGAGATGCATTGTATGCAGTCATGTTGTATGTGGATGCAGGACAGATAGTGGTAAAATAATATTTGTTTACTAAACTTTACTAAAAGATGACAGTGAAGTATTTTTTATTAACATTTTAAGAAACATGTTCTTTATTCTCCAGGTAAAATAAAAATAAAATGGGATGAGAAACCATGTTGCAAGAAGCCGTCTGTTTTCTCATACCATGCATTATCAAGTGTTTTTCTTTCATTTAAAAGACAAAGCTTGACTTGGTAGGGATTTAAACTCTGTGGTTACTGAGGGTGGAGTGGTGGTTTGGCCCTACTGGGACGGAAAACGTCAAGAAAAGTTTGACTGATGAATCAAGAAGTATTAACATACCAGATGACAAGTGGAAGATGAAGAGAGACGACTCACCAACTTTGGATATAGGAAAGATACATATGAAGAAACTGTTGTTGCATATAGGAACCAAATATCACAAAGTGTATTGTTTTTTTTTTCTCTAAATATTGTGAAGAGTTATTACAGTCAGTCTTAATGTTTGAATCTAATTATGTTATTTCATAGTGCTAAAAAAGCACAGCAACAAGAAAGCAATGTTCCCTGATTTTCTGCTTCTTTCACCTCTTGATTTCAGGTTTTATCTCCGGGGATGTGGCGGGTTTGAAAGTCCTTGAGCATTAGCTTGATTTTACTAATCTGGTCCCATATTCAAAATGGTTCTTAAAGCCTGAGCAGAGCGGAGAGACATAACAGGGAAAGGGAAAGGGAAAAGATTCAAACATGCTCAAAGAAATGTTGTGAACAGAAGTGCAGAGGGAAATCATTTTAGGAGTCATACAAAAAGCTTTATGATAATGTTTACCATTTTAGTTGTAGTGTGTTAGCATGCTTACTCTTGCTAATTAGCACTCAACACAACATATGGGAAAACCGATGGGAAAGTCATTAGTTTTGCAGGTATTTAGTCATAAACCAAAGTATTGGATAAATCAAAATGTTCACCTGATGATAGCGCTAGATGGAAAGTAAAGGAATCACCAACAATTCATCCTGAGGGAGACATTGATGTCTGTACCAAATTTATAGCAATCCACCCAGTACTTGTTGAGACATTAAGCTCTTGTCAGACAGGGGGTCATCAGCTTCCTTAGGATTCATCCTCTGGGCACCAGAAAGGTCTGAACTAAATTTCATGACAATCCATTTAATAGTTGTTGAGATATTTCAGTCTGGACCAAAGCGGTGGACCGACCAACTGGCATCTGGCTAAAAATTATTCCAAAAATAATCAAGAAATGTTACGTTCTGGGAAGCGAACTATTACAAAAAGATGAACCAAGAATTCATTCCTTCAGCTGGTCAACAGACCGACCAACCACATAACTCCAACACACCAGTGAGGGATTAACTTCAGACCAGCGCTGTGTCACAATCTCAAACCAGACAGACACAAAACTGAACAAACTGAAACTGCCTGTCTGAAACACTGAGCAGCAAACACAAAGAAAAGGGATTTCTTTCTGATTCAAAGGCATGAATAGAAATTGGCAGTTATATCTCTGTCCCTACAAATAAGAGACATTTTTGACCAAAAAATTCAGCCAAAATGACCTCAGTCAAAATACAAGACAAAGGACAAACAAGTCCTCGCTACCAAAAACAGGAAAGACAACAGGCAGGTTAGAAAGACCAATACAGAGGTGTGATGAATGATTAACGTGTGAAGAAATGTTGATTTAATAATCTGTAATTTGGGAGTAAAAAACAAATCTGTTAGAATAACATCACTGAAAAACATCCTAAAATGTGGGGAAGCCAATTCTAAAGGTAACTCCTGCTCAACCCAATAAAACCAAGTTGTTTTATCTTAATCTTTATTAAATATACATTATATTACTTGTCATCTTATCTTGTTTTAGCACTGTTATTCAGTGATTTACAGGCACTCAACATGTATTATTTAGATTAAAATTTGAAATGATTAAAGCTGATTATACTGTTTATTTGATCTTGCATGTGTAATGTGCACCACAGATCTCTGTGGAACCCCCCCCCCCCAAAAACACACCCACACAGAACATGTGTTAAATTTGTGTTTCATGTGATTCAATTTTGTTTTTGATGAATTCCAATTTCATTTAAAGGCTCCACCAGGACAGTTCATGTACCACTAATGCCAAAGAGAGTGTATTGACTTGCGTTACACTGAGTCGAGCCCAAATGAGAGAAACTGAAAGAGAGACAACCACTGGCGGATGAGATACTGTTTTTCCCTCCGCTAGGCCGATGTGTTTAATCTGCCTGTCAGTATGACTTTTGGGGACATTAATTCCCTCTTCTACACAAATCTGAAATTGATCTCATTAATCTCCCATGCATACATCACAAAAACACAGCAGGGTGAGACGTTTAATAAACTGTGTTTTGTGCTGAACAAACTAGAAACTGCCATCATCTAGAGAATGTGTACAACATCGGGCGACAAACGACAAGAGGAACGCGCTTCTGACGGGACTGTCCCTTTTTAAATTACCCATCTTATTTATGTCCAGAAAGTGCTAACTTTGACAAGATGGACTAAAGCTGCGGTTATATTAGTTTCATCTAATCATGCTGGAAATGTGTTAAGCAGCAAGGCCATGATTAGTTTTTATAAATAGTCATTCATTACTTTAGAACTTTATGAACTCAAATTCATAAACTCAATGACCTACAACCCTAAAAAAAGTTTGAGTAGAGGGATTTAGTTAACCATTTAAGATAGAAAATAACCTCCTCTAACCTATAAAAGGGGAAGAACCCTAGAAAAACTACGGTACTTGTATTCTGTAAGACTGAAAATATATATAGACCCTATATCTTTTAGTCACATGCATCTACCTGCAATGTTTCAGCTTGTAAAAAAAATCGCTACATATATGATGCTAAAAGAAGGCTCAGTCAACATTGCAAAAAATAAGTATTTCACTAGTTGATGACCAACATAGAAGACATGTAAATAAAGAAACAGCATTACTCTTGCAGTGTTTTTTTTTGCCTGGTTAGCTTATATATTTGTTGGTATTTTTTAAATGGTATGTTTTCACTTTCAATGTTGACAGTAAATGCTTGAATATCAACATCCCAAAGTCCAAAAAAGGCCAGAACAGAGCTGCTAATGCTACCCAAACTAAACTGTAGGTAAGCTAGTTAGCTGGACATGTTAACGACTACGGGTTAGAGCAGATAGACGCACTATTTAATCCATTACACTTTTGCTCTTGGCAGGGGCTTAGCAAACAGTGAAACGAGTGCGGACCATTTAATTTTTCATCCTTTCTACAATAACAATCATTCCACATTTGAAAAACGAACCAGTTCCTGCTCGTTCTAATCTGTATTCACTTTCTTTTTCTAAGCAGGAAGATAGCTTCTTCATGGAAACTGGGAGGATAGGTCACAGCAGCCATACAGTCTGTATTGAGAAGGGATAAAAGATTATGAGCTGGAGAAATTATAGCACCTTGAAAAAAACTGGGGGAAAAGCTTAATCTCTATTATTTCCAGGATTAGTCTCTGGGTGACTCAACATCACAGCAATCACAGAGGGAAGGAAATGGCATCTTTTCATGAAGGGTGGAAAAAAAGGGGGGATGACAAGCTTTCATAGCGGCGAATCAGAGCGAAAGTATCAGAGGAACGGCTGCTGGGGTTCCTTTCATGGTGAATGCATTTCTGGGATCATCTCTCTGAGCCAACAGGCTCTCTGTTTTCAGTCTGAACCAACATGGCGGTGTGGAGGCATGGTCTCATTCTGACGTTTTATGAGCTTCCTCTGTTTGGTGTTAATGCTTTGTGTCATTAACAGCTGAGCTAGGGCTGTATCTTAATTTCACGGAATTTAAGGTGGAAAGACATCAAACATGTTTTGCCATAATATTATCATTAAAATAATAATGAATAATGCACCTCTGGAGACTGGCAGGCATGATATCAGAGACCAGAGACAGGGGTGTAGTACCAAAATCCAGACCCTGTACATTATCTGTGAGTCCCTCTGCGTATATTTGGCTCTTCATTCTATTATTTTTGTGAGCCTTCCTCATATGCATATTTAATCACCCAAATCATATCCTTATTATCACTAACCCTGTGACTCCAAAACGTCAATTTTACATGAGCTAAAAATAAAAGTCCTGGTTTCAGCTTTGTGACAATGCATTTTTCAGATAAGTTCTTTTGAAATGTTTTATCTAACCCATAACTGAAGACATAACCTTTACGTTTACCTGAACATTTCAAAATCAACACATTTCGAGATGGCTTTCACTGGACAGCAATGCAATGATTTATAGCAATTCAGGACCATTCATGATTTTCTTTTTAAATAAACTGCATGTAGACGTGCTTACAGTACAGTATATGTATATGTAAATGTACATACATTGATTTTTATTTATTTTTTACCTTTGAATGTCACTATAATGTATTGTGATATTGCTTCACTGGTATATTGTGATGAGCTCCAAGGATCAATTCCAAAGATTGCAGTGCGTTTAGGTAAGTAGTATGAACAAATATAAAATAAAAAATAAATACAGGAATTATCAACATGAGTATATTAAGGTCATAATATAAGTCATTTTTTCCTTGTTTTTTACCATCTTCCAAGCAAAAACATGGAACAAACAGTCCACTGATGTTTGTAATATCACAAAAAAAGGCCAAGTTATTTAACAAAAGTGTCTTTAACTTTACTAAAAAGACACAGTTATAATGAAATTTAGATAAGATTTTCAAAGGTTCCAGTTCATGAAATGCTCTAGTGGTCCAGACAAGTGTTGAGTTATTTCACAAGGTCAAATACAATCTATTTTTGTATGTGAACTACAAAGCTGCTAATGCCTTTAATAAATATCTGGTGTTGACATCAGGGCATCAACACATCATAAATCTAAATCTGGGTAGTGTCATTTTAACAATCTGGTTGACATCAGCATTATAATTACAAGACATTAAATTTTGCAACTTACCCTCATTAATACTTCATGAACACATAAATTATATAAAACATCATGAGTGTTTTGGGCATTTGGAATATTGTGTTACTACGGCTGACAATATATTTAGTATCATTATAATCACAGCATCAGAAAACAGTTAAATAAAACGTATTTGACAGAAAAATATGTACAGTAAATATTAAGGAATTGCTTGAATACACCTTTATGATGACTACATGAAACAATGTTGCTTTGACGCATAAGTCACTGCTACTGCACAGTGTATTGTTTAGGCGCAGATTGGAAAATCCCACTCACTCTATCTTTAACCAACAGTAATCTTTCTATTTGCAGAATAGCACTCAGCCATTCAGACGGTTCAATCAAGAAGTCAGGATTAAGCACTGAGGAAGGTGGAATTGAAACGCTAAAAAAGAGTTGCCTCTTTTGACGGGTTTTGCTGTTAAGCCTGCAAAACACATTGTTGAATGATGCAAATTGAATGGTATGTTTTCCACTTCATAATAGCATGAAGCACACAGCTTCTCTGAGTCATAAAACAGAAGTGGTTAGTGCACTGCGCTTCTGCTGTAATGATGATGCCATTCATTGCTTACACAACAGGCAGAGAGCTAGGCATTTATGATGAGCTCTGGTGGATGAATTAGCATCCATTAAAACTGCCATTGACAGCTCCACATAACTCCCTCCACTGGAAACAAAACTGGGGAAGTGAAGGCCTAATTTCCATGATGGCTTAAAATGCTGCCCCTGCCTTGCACTGTGTGTGTGGTCTTTAAATAAATCATCTTTATTGTGACAAAGTACATTTAGGCCACAACTGACAGCCAACAGGCAAATTCTCCCTATGGCTGTCACTGTCTATTTAAACTCACACAACCGCAGCTGGAAGCTCCAGCGGCTTCTTGTGAATTTCTACCTACGGGGCAGCATCCAGCCCAGATCAGAGTCCCTGTCGTAATCTGTCCTACTTTCAACTGGAGCACCGTGGGCCCATTTTCACCCCAGGGTCAATAAACCTTTGAATTTGTTCAAGGTGAAATCCGGGAATAGTTTTGTCTGGTCAAAGAAAAAGCACAGGGTACTGTGATTACTCTGCAAAGGATACACACTACTACCTTAATATCCACACAGGATAATTAAGCTAAAACAATCAAGAGGGTCAAAATTCAGTTTCCACAGGGCATCATATATAGTTGAATGTTAATACTGGCATCAAATTTGATTCAATAACTGCCCTGTCTGGTATATTAGGAAAGTAATATTCTTGTATATGTTCTAGTGAAGCATGATTTGAGTTACTCTCACTAAGATCTTCCATCTTCTCTTAACTCTTTTATGTCGAGAAGATTTTGTCTTTTGAAAACTGGCAACCACCAAATTTTGTTAATGCACATTATGTACTTTTCTATTCTGTTTCCATAAAGGATAAACAAACACTAGGAGATAACGTTGATCTGCAGGGAAATGAGCATGAATGCACTACGAGTGCAGCTCAGATAGTAGCGTTTCTGTTGTGTTTTTTTTCCTTTTCCGACCCTCTGCCCATTCATAATGTTCTGCACGTCTTTATCAAGCACACTTAAAATAAACTGCCACCATCTGCTTGAATTGAGATAAGCCTGAGTCCAATCAGACCTGCTGAATGCCATTCAGCAGATGTGCTGCACATACTTATTGATATTTAAAGTCTGTCGCAGCTTTATCCGCCCCACGAACTTAGTAATTAGCCGCTTTCTGTCTGGCTGCTCTTCTATGGCTGTCTGCCTGGTGGAGTGAGTTTGAAGGATCCTACACAAGCAGCTTTAGAGCTGAGAATCACAGGATCTTTGCTTATTGGTGCATCGCGAAAGATGTTTATCAGAGATAGATTAAAGAACACAATGTAACATCGGCAGTGGTATTACAAAGGTGAAGAGCATGTTGTAGGGCTCTTTCTAGTTTAGCCTACTTTGTTAAAGGAGACAGCAAAGTTTTCCAAACCTGTGTTAATGGGATCATTCCCTAAACCCCTCCCTTGAACAGCAATAATTATACAAACATTTCTTAGCAAGTGTAACTAGGCACGGCAGACCTGTCAACCTAACCTAAAAAAAAAAAAAAATGATTTTGATCTGTTAGCTTTAGCCACAGTCTTTTAGCATGGTATCATGTACATAGCCATTAAGTGCATTAGGACCTCTTTCAAAGGGTTGGAAACCTTTTAATTAGCAACATACAGACTTTTAGTGAAATTCAATGATCATTGAAACACCTTTTCCTATAGACCCTTAGAAGTGTAAGACCTCTGTTCACTCCATGAACTGTTAGCAGGGAAAACTTCAATCTTACCAACACCATAATTTAACATAATAATTAAAACACTTTTCTCTAAGGACAAGGTCAAAGACAAAAATTAAATCTTACATACTTTACTGAGTCTGCAGCTACCCTAATCGTGCACATATGCTGACAATGTAGGCTATTGCATGAATACTAATAGAGAGCACTTGCATTTTGGGCAATGTCATGTCTCCTGGCAGCTGCATATTTCAGCAATTTTGCATTTTCTGCTTGATCTGAAGGCACGTTGACAGATTTGGAAGCATAATATTTTCATTTAAGTCAGCATTTCAGTAAATACCAAACATGAATCCATTTTGCTGACAGAGTGTGCAGTTTGAGTGTAACTGTGCCTGCTTGCATGTGTAAGTGTGTGTTTGTGTGTGTGTGTGTGTGTGTGTGTGTGTGTGTGTAATCTTGACATTTATATAGTATAATCCCTCACAGCTTCCTCAGACAGATAAAATATTATATGTACAAACTTATACGCAGACAATTAAAGAAACATTCTGTATACAGGATTGAAACCATGCAAGTACATTTCTATATTAGATATGTAAATAGCAATCTAGGGTAGTCTGCGTTTGCAGTGCAGGCAGCGTTCCACAGTTCTCTTAGTATGGGACAGCTAGTATTATGCAGTCTGATGGCTATTGACACAATAGACCCCCTCAAGAAACCCCGTCTTGCACCTTGCAAGGATGGTGATGACTGTTTAGGGTTCAGTTTATCCTCCCAACTGGTTCTAACTCCATGCTGTGCAGGCTCATTTAGTTTTTTGGTTTATTGCTAGTTTATTAATCCCAAGCATGATGCTGCACAGCACAACATCACCAAGAAGGGGACACAGGCAACGATGGTGTTTTAATCCCCCAACATTGACTTCCAGGCAATGCTGCGGCCGTTGACTTCAAGGCACCTAACCCTAACCTTAACCTTAACCATTGTCTTACCCTGGTGCCTTCCAGGCACTGAAGTTGGGGGCATAAAACACCAAACACCCACAATGAGTACGTTAACCAGCCTGCTGCATGTACTGAAAGCTTTTATTGTTAGGTCAGACAAAGAGGCGGTATAATTGCAAAGTATTGAAAGAACCATTCAATGTCCTTAATGCCCAAGAGAGATCACCCTGTCACAGTCCTGGTTGCCACATATCTTAAAGCTGCATGAGTTCTTGGCAAATTCCCCCCCCCCCCCCCCCCCCCCCCCCCCAAAATAGATAGAAATAATATAATCCATACCATGTGTCTAAACCATTAAAATGACTTAATGTAGTTGTTTTTTGGCATGCAGCTCCATTCCCAGGGCCCATTTGGAAATTGTTACAATCATTTTGATACATGATGTGAGTCACTCTGGGCTTCTATGTAGAATTTGACGTTTAATGTGATTTTGAAGAATAATCCTTGCAAGCATTTTGATGTTTTCGAAATACTATACAAATTCACTTCTCACATATACTTATCTATACAATTATTATACATAACTGTACTGATCCAAATAAGAAGCAAATATGATCTCATTCTGACAAATTTGTTTACCTGACCTCAATTATAAATTATGGAAAAAAAGTCCTGCCAATCATGACAATCAAAATTAGGTCTCCTTTGCTAAAATGTCACTTATGTCACACTCCGTGCAAAAGCAAGGTAGATGTGTGATGACATCCCATGCCTTTATTGATTATTATTTAACCACCAGGAGAGTAAAATGTGTGTGTGTGTTTGTGTGTGTGTGTGCGTGTGTATGTGTATGTGTGTGTGTGTGTGTGTGAACTTCCACAGTCATTAGCAGTCAGGCTAATCAAACTCACACTCATCAATGACTGATTGGGGCTGTCAGTCTCTGTTAGCAGGGTTGAGGTAAATGAGGGAACGTCTTGTAATAACACACAACATTAGACAGGATGCCACACTTATTCATTCAGATTATACCAAACTGTATTTAAATGAGTTACTGGAAAATAAAAAAAAATTGTGAAATGAGCATGATGTGTTTAAATGCAAATACAGCGTACCTGCTCTACGTAGAAGTGCAAGAGATTTACCAACCTTGACATATAAATATAATACAACTAGGAATATATAACTACACCAGGAATCTAGTTTTACATTGAAAACTAACAGCGAAAAGTAAATGAGTTAGGTGGTGGATGGGCACACACATTTGGCTTAAACTCTCTTAAATACCCAATTCATGCAAAGAATTAATTGTCTTTTGTTTTTGGCACCACACAACTGATGTCAGCATATCATACTTCAAGACTGTCCTCCACTGAAAAATGCTCCAAGCAGAAATTACAACCCATATTAACCTTTATACTGGCAGCCCCCCTCTAGTGACCATAGTAAGCACGACAGGAGCAAAGCAGAAAGTAAGTATGGATCAAACAAATACCAGGACTTACAACCAGGAGAGCGGGGTTTCCTTTTTGATAATAAAAGTAAACAGCACTTTTTTTTTTACTTTACGGAACAAGTTAGCCTACGTCACGTTTAGCATCAAGTGACTAATAAAAAGTAAAGGAATTTCTGATTTTAACCCAAATCGCAAAGTCTTTTCAAAACTTAACATAGTAGTTTTGTTGCCTACACAAAACCAAATTGCAACCGTTTCACAACGTGTTTAAAACAATAACGGTTTTGTTCAAAAATACAACCATCATGTTTTCTGCTTTAGATATGAGGACGGAAAACGCTCCTGTGGGTTGTATTAGAGGGTAGGAACAAACAACCTTGTCGTATCGTCATTACATTTGTTTTCTATAATAATCTGCCCTATCAGCAATTAAAACCATACTGCGTTATACTCAATACCCTAGGATTAGAATAATGAGTCATTAATGCTGCTGGATAGTGAATTTTTGTGGTCCAAATTAATGGTCCCATCTAATGTGACTCATGAACTGTCTAGTGATACATTTTAAAAAAACTTTTCCATAAGATAACAATAAAATAAGGACTTGCTTTCTCTCTCCATCCCCACAGAACAGAGATTAATGTCTCGTAGCTAATATGATGGGTCATATCATCCTACTTGCTGATATTATTGGTTCCATAAAGTGAGTCATGCACTCAAATGTTTTTTCCTACTGCCTTAAAAAACTTTCCCTGGTTTTGCTCTAATCGCTAGTTTTGTACTTTGTCACACAGACAATTTAGTTTATTATCTACACTTCAGGTAAAATCGAATAAGACACTTAAACTGCTTCATGCTGTGCATGCATCAGCAATCTGATATATAGGAAATAATTTGTATGTGTGTGGGTGATAGAATGCGTCACAGGGTTTTACTAATAAAATGCAAATTGGGCTTTTCCCGAAGCACAAATATGATTATAGTCAGGTGTATACTTTTATTTGATTGCCTTTTAAAAGGGAATAAAGATGTTAGATGTCAAAACTCTAGCCAGCCTGTGTCACACTTAATGATAATACATTCATTGCAGTCACAGCCAAATTCATGTATTTCTTTTTTAAATCAACATGTTGACATTTTCAAACATTTGTTAGTTGACAGTAGAGGGCAAGAGAGAAGATGTAGGAGGAGGAACAGGGAGCTTATGACTCAACTAAAAACTATAAGAGACAATGTGCCACAAAGCACTGGATTCCATTATTTTGTCAGATTGAATGCGTTTGTTAATGTTTTAAAATATGGTTAAAAGCTCACTTTAAAAAACGTGGGGTTTTTCATTGCCCTGCCCTGTTTCGTGTGTCTATTTAAAAGAAATAGTTTTACCCATTTCTACCAAATGTTTATGCTTTTATCATCTTGCTGTATTACCTGGTACGCGTTGTCATGTCAGTTCTCTGTTCCATGTTTCCTGCTATTTGGATTATGTTTTTTAAAAGAGCCAAATGAATATTGCGGACTTTACCCAACCATGTGGCAGTAGCATCACAATTGTGCTGTGCCCCTCTTAACATGTAAACCAGTCTCCATTTCATACTGTGAGTCACTGCAATTTGCATCACTGACAGCGTAATGTGGTGTTATGCTTGGAAACAGAGCTTGTAATATGTGTGTTATTACACTATTGTTACCCTGGTGTGCTCTGTTATAAATGTTGTATTCACTGTTTTAAGGCCTCCACCAGTTTTTGCTGTGCTACATATAATTGTATGTCTACTACCTTTCAAAAAAAGATGTATAGAAAGGTATAAATCTCAAAGCTAAGAAATATGTTCTTAATTCTACTGTGTTTTTTAACACATCGTTACATCTATTTCATGTTATAGAATGAGATTTATACACAGAGGCTGTCACTGCAGCTCTTGACTAGCGGTGGAGGGGTGGGGACAGCTGCAGCATGGCCACCAGGCAAAAGTCTACAGCTATCTCATCTCAACTGTTTCCCTTTGATCCCTCTAATCTGACATTAAAAGCAGACAGTCTCCAGAGCTGCTACACAGACACTTCTTAGTATTTCTATCAAGGCACACGCGGCACAATGTATATGTGTCCATAAACTACTGAAGTATATCACATATTTTTTTACACATAATTTTGCGTTAACTCTATGAGATGAGACACTTTTGCCTCGATGTTCATCCAAAATAAAAAACACAAAAATAAATCTAAGGCTGTACTAATGATTGTTTTTTTTTCAGATTAATCCTCTGATTATATTCTTGATTGGCATGTATGAAAAACAATGAAAAAAACTGCCCATCACAATTTTCCAGAGACCAAGGTGACATGTTTAAATTCCTTGTTTGTCTAATCAACAATCCAAACCCCAAAGAAAAGCAATTTAAAGTGATATAGAACAGATAAAAGCAGAAAATTCTCATATTTAAGAAGCTCCTAACAGCTACTTTTGGCAATTTTGCTTTTAAAGTGACTAAAACAATTTATGGATTACCAAAACAGATTGGCATAAATGATTTCAGCTGAACTCTTGTTTACGCTTTCATTTGCATGCATGTATCTAGAGGTCAAACTTTGAACTTGAGACTGGTAAACTGTCTATGCATACTGCCAATGTATGCTGGTGAAATGAAAGATCTTAACTTGGCAACACTAAAGCGGTTCTAAATTAAAAAAACCTAAATGCAATCAGCATTATGCTCCCATTGCTGAAAAAAACAAACACAAATGACTAAAAAGAATCCCCACACTGCCTTTATCTTTAACAGGTTCCAATTATGCGAGCTAATCTGGGCATATTTCCCTCGGGAGGCAAAGCCATAATTGCCAGCAATCTGTGCAGTGATATCAGCACTGTTCTTGTGTCGCTTTAAAATGACTTGACACATCTGGGAGCGACTGTGTTGTATTGGTCTGAACTCCACATTTGGCTTCATCAAAAGGGGTCAATTAGAAAAACAAACAGGCGTGGGACTCATTTTGGATGCAGAGGAAGAGGGCAGATGGTAGGCAGGAGACTGAGCTTGCCCTTGAGCAACGATGTGAAGTCATAGTTGTAAAAACACACTTTGACAGAGGAATAACACACCTCAAGATAAATATAACCTATTTGTGAGGCTATTGCATTCCCATTAATAAGTGGTACTATCACATACTGTAAGAGTAAACAAAAGGTCTTACCAAAAAGCATCTTCGCGTTTTTTTGTGATACCTCTGCTTGCTACTCTTCTGTGTTTGACTTAGGCGTCTCCTGCCAGTTTATCTCCCATCAGAGAAGTTGACCAAAAACCATTAAAGTGCCTCCTCACGGATAACCTTCTCTGTCTCTCTTCTGTGCCTATCTTTCTTCTACTTTTTTCTTCTCTAACTGGAATGAAATCCTTTCTCGGTCAACAACACATGTTGGCTGTGATCCAAACTGCTGCAGCTCAAGAACGACACATATGTGCTTCAATTAAAAGCCTCGTGCTCTGCTGATAATGCTGCCCTTTAGGAGACGAAGGAGAGAAGCACCGAGGCGGATAAAAAAACAGCAGAGAAGGGAAAGAGGCTGGTGAGAGTCTAAAGAGCAAGTGTGTATTCTTCTGTGTGCGTGAGTATCTAAGAGCGCGCAAGTGAGTGAGCGAGGGAGTGAGGAGTGGGGGGGGGGGGGGGGGGGGGGG
>NC_048427.1:8492787-8495729 GCF_013103735.1 Etheostoma cragini | reverse complement strand
AGAGAGCTGGCAGAACACTGGCTATCAACAACATTAACATCCCACTTCTCTTCCCCTTCTTCTTCTTCCCAGCACCATTTTCTATTCAGGGTTCACACCTGCATGTGCCCTAAAGGACAATCAAATGCAATTTCCTTCCTTGCATTACTTGACAACAATAGGCATCATTTATCAATCTATTTCTATTCTACTTAAAATGTTACGGTCATGCTTAAAATGCAGCTGTGCTACGTTGTGGGCACAAAGATGAAACACTGACTAGCTTTTAATCCACATCCAAATGATACACCTTTTATATTTACATCAGATACTGCAGTACGGTGTTTGTGATGATTGATTGCAAGGTCCTGTTTGATTAGAATAAATGATTTCTACACCCCTGTTTACATTTCCAATAGGTTGAGTGTTCAGAGTTTTCAATCAAAATACCTGAGTCACTCAAGCAGAACATAGTCATTATTTTTTTCACCACCAGTTTGTTGTGACTAATACAATCACCATCATAATTAATCAGTGGTTTAGTGTTCAGCCACAGTAAGCAGTAGAGTAATATTTAAATGAACTGTTCATTCTGCAGTTTTCCTACATACAACCTAAGTATTCAACCCCAGTGTTCTGAAGTATAACCCTCTCATGCATGTCATATCTTTTAGACACTCTCATTTAAATATTTTTACATGACGATTACAGGAGTGGCTATAATAATGTTGGATTTTGGGAAGGAACAGGAAGGAGCATCACAAGGGGCCCATCGGTGCTAGGAAAGGGAAACATACATTTGTATATTCAAAGCGACACTGTGTAACTTTTGTTGAACAAGACTGTAGTACAAGTAGAAAGAGTTAACAAACTGTCGGTTACACGACAATATCAATCTAAGATTTGTTACCATTAGCCACCATAAGCCAAGGGTGGAAGTTGGCATTAGATGAGAATAATGTGTAGCCATTCAAACACATTATATTTCTTATGCAAATTATACATTATCAGAAGACCCAATCTATCCAATGCTTCCATGCATTGGAGGGTTTTGACTCTGTAACGAGTTACAAAAATCAGAATCATGAATCATGGAAGCTTTGCATAGTGATATTTCAGCTATTTCCTCACTTAACACTGATTTCAACTATTTGAGATCAAGCAGCCGGCGGTGTGCAGCTCTAGCAGTGTTTATTTAAATGAGCAGGTGGGAGAGATTTTTGTACACCTAATCGCTTGCTCATTTTACGGACTAATCTTTCGATGATTACTGTTCTGACACACTGCAGAGCAGAGTTGGATTCAGTGTTTTGTTCTACCCTTTCTGTGTGATTCAGCTCAAATGGCTCTTTGAGTTGCAATGTATTTGTATGTATGTATGTATGTATGTATGTATATATGTATGTTTGTCTGTATGTAAGTACTGCATGTATACAACAGCAATGGTCTTGGTGTTACCATTGAGAAATTAAGTGAAGTCAAGTACAATATTTAAAGCTATAGCGCACAACTATTTTATATGATAAATGTCCGTTTCATTTAAGCCATTGCCAAATGAATTGATGCAAAGCTAATTAAGACTATCAGCTCCACACAACTCTCTCTGTATTCCTCAGTATTTACATTTTTACAGAAAGGTGTCGTCCAGTAACGACAACAGCAGCGTTCAGCTTTGGAGACAAAGAGGATATAACAATTATAAGATAATAACCTCTTCTGAAGAATCCATCTTTTTTTTTAATCCACTGTGTTGGCAACTGCGTGAAGGAGGGGAGGGGGTGCGATCACAAGGCTTGCGGCACGTAAATGCTCCAACAGTGCTGTTGTCATTACTTTGAATTTGTCATGGGCAAGACAGAAACTATGCACTACAGCTTTAAATACAATGTTTATGTAATACAACATTATGCTTACTTTACCTACATTTCAAAAAGAAATATTGTGCTTTTACACCACTAAATTCAGGTTTACAGCTTTTCCAACTAGTTACTTTGCAGATTAATATTAAATGTACATGGGGTGCTCTCATGGTCGAGGGGTTTATGTGCAGACCATGAAACAACGTCCTTAGTTCATGTTAGCTGAGGACCGTTGTTGCAAGTATTTTTGCATTGTGGTATACATTTTACTCAAGTGAAGGATCTGAGAACTTCTTACAGTTTGTGACCTTTCCACCATGGACATGGACACGGACTTAAATATTAAGAGTGTACATTAACCTTAGGATTCTTTGATATGTGCTTTTAGTTGTTGAAGAGGAGGAGAGGAAGAGTTTCAGGGCATATGAAATCTCAATTCATTCCAGAAGCAAGTAGCTGGATATTTGTAGAAGCAACACAGAAAGCTTGGGGCAGGCCGTCAATGCATTGATATTCATTCCACAGTCACTATAATCACTTCAAATAAACACGATTATTCTCACAGTGCCTGCCCGAAACCCTGGCCTCAAATGTCATTTACAGTGTCGTAAACACAGACACAGACACAAACACACACACGCTGCTTGTGTCTGCCCTGTGTGCTCCTTGCTGGCTACATGTCCACTTGAATAAGTGTGGTGTGGAAGCACAACGCTGACAAATCCTGACAGTTATACACTGGATTTCAGTCTGCTGCATTCAAATGAAAGTGTATGGAGACGGCCTCGAGCAGAACAGTTGTGTATCGTCTACACAGAGGAAGCTTTCTTTCTCTTCATCTGCTATGCATACCTCTAGTTACCTAGAGGAATCTGTATGTGTATATGTCATTCCATGTTACTTATCGATATGACAGACTGAAACAGAGAGGGGCAACAGAAGCCTTTTTCCTCTCAACCTAATTAACCAACCAAAACATGTTTTTCTGTCTGTTTTTATAGCTTATTGCTTTTATAATGCACACACGCATGCACACACGCGCACACACACACACACACACACACACACACACTTAATCTAGGATAACATCCGTAACCAATCTAA
>NC_048427.1:8480328-8492777 GCF_013103735.1 Etheostoma cragini | reverse complement strand
TCTCAAAAAGTAACACTTTCACCACCGAGACAAATCCAACGTTTCTCATGTTTGTGTTCAAATTTATTGACTCTTCTTTACATCCAGAATACTGTCTCTCTGCCACCTAAAATACCCGATAAGTTACTTTTCACGTCTAAAAAACGAATAAAGCTCCTTGGGTCATTTCTGACACATCTCTGACTTGCAGATGACTCATCCATTGGAGAATACTGTAAAACAGGTGTCTGCTTTGATGATATCAGCCCCATGGGGTTTTGGTGTCTGCCAACCACTGATTCAGAAAAAAATTAGGAAATGGTAAACAAGACAGCATCCCTCCTGTTATTTTGTCCCTCAGTCCACTCCTTCCTGCAGGCCTTTAGACTGAGCAGAATAGCTGTTGATGACAGATCAAGTGACGTCTTAAAAATGGCAGGTTTTTGCTAACCAATCTCTGCTGTATGAAATGAGGCCAAGCAGTGAAAAAAACACCAGATAATTGTCCTATTTCACCACTGTTTGTTTCAGCGTGTGTGTCTGTGTGTTTGTGTGTGTGTGGAGGAGGAACAATTCAACCGTCAGATAAGTATTAAACCAAGTCAATCTGCAGTGGAGCTCTGGTTGAGAAACTTAGAGGAGATTTTCTATTAGTGAGGGGAAGCTTTTTTTCAGAAAGAAGAGAGGCTTAATTTTCCCTTTCAGTGAGAAGATTGTTATAAACGGTGCAGTAAATGGTTAAGGTCACCTCTCTGACCAACTTCATCTTTCAGGATTTAGGATTTGTCTGAAGAGTCTTAATTTAAAAAAATCAAATCCAAGTACAGTCACATTAAGTTAATCTGAAACTTAGCTTCTTAGCCAGAGGTGTGTTGGTGCGTATACACGGGAATATGACGAATACCTAAAAATAGCCAAAGATGCATATCAGTGCACATCTTGCAGAGTAAGCCTGCAGTCAATGATGTTACAGTCTTTTTCATGTAATCTAACTGTGCACAAGAAACCTATGACTCCTCACAGGAAAATAAACACTCTTGTAAAATAGCACCACTTGTCTTTAGGAATGTTTTTAACTTGATATATTTCTTATATGTGGGAAGACACAGGAGTTGAATAAAAAAAAATCCTCTTGAACGGATGTTTCTGTGTTCTTACTCGCTTTGTTGATCCTTTATCCATTTCTCTCCTTTCTGAATCATGTTGGAGATAGGTAAAATGTAAAATTATCCAATCGATTTCACAAAAAAGAGCTAAAGGAGCATTTTAGCTTCTTATAAGTTCAATTCATGGTACCATAAATAAATGCCTGTCATATGTCAACAGCCAAAGCGACCATGCACCAAACTCTGAGTTATGTATCAACGATAAAGCAGGATGCATGTTGGACAAAAGCTTGAAAAGAAGTAAAAATGCTTGTTACTAGTGTAGAAATATTGTATCAACAAAATGTATGCATGTGATCACTGCAAAAAAGGACAGCCCTTCTTACAAGTCTTTTTTTTTACCCTGACCTTTTCTACTTTCAAAAGATTCAATTATATAACCTCATATAATGGACAAAATGTACCTAAATCATTGGAAATGTAAATATGGGTAGATCTTGTAGGTAGAGGCCTTCAGAAGTTTTGGACTCAATCTCAAATGGACCCATGGGAACATGACACGCATAAATTAGTTCTCAAGTTGTGCTACAAAATATGTCCATATATGTATATTTAATATATTGTGTAATCTTTGCTTTTTTGTAAAATAATGGATCAATTAACCCTTATTGGGCCTCAATAAGGCCCATTACGTCCCCTAATTCTCCTTTACCTCAACTTTTGGGTGTCTGTGTGTGCAGTATGCACGCATATCAAAAATGGGATTTTCATGTGAGTTTATACGCATGTCACAAACACACATCATACTGAAAATTTGAAAACCGTAACCCCTGAACTGAAAGGACTCAACAGTGGTCCAGATTGCTCATTGTGGAGTGCAGGAAGTGGAAACAGCTTCGGTACGTTCCCTTTTCAAAAGGCCCCCAGTGAGAAGCACCCTATTAAAATATCTTTTCATTTGAGCAATTACTTCATGCGGCTAAATAAAGGGAATGCTAGTTCAGTTGTGGGAAGGGAATAGGTATTATTAGGCTGGTTTCATCCATAGCATATTCTGAATTATGTGATGCAAATTATACTGAATATATTTTATTCAATCCCCTTAATTGACTTGGCTTGTCCTCCTTTCTTCTTTCTTCTTGGAAATAGGCAACAGGAAGAATGGCATTGTGTAAATCTGCCATTTGTGTGTGAATCCTCCTTACTATTTGTTTGTTTACAAGAAGATCTGGTTGGCATTTTGTGCCAGAAAACTGTTGATAAATCATGTCAAGAGTCATGTTATTTTGCAAAATGGTATATAAGCCACCATAGGGATGCTCAGTGCGCCATAGGAAATTAAATCCTACAGTTCAATTGTTCTGTTGGTTAGATAGGAAACATTACAGGCAGTGATAAACAAAATACATTACAATTTCAAGCAAAAAGGACAAATACTCTGGCCTAGTTTCTCAAAAGATAAGAGTTAATGCTTTTCTTTGTCTCGTGATAATACACTGAATATCTTTGCATTTTACACTGTTTGTCAGACAAAAAAACTTTGGAAGATGTCACCTTGGATCTCCAGGAAAGCATATATGATGGACATTTGTTTTTTAATATACTGTGAATGACTAGAGCAAGAAATGTTGATTACTAACATGCAAAATACATACGTAACAGGATTTTGTCAAAAAATGAGGCAGTCTATGTCTTTGAAAGGACAATTTAAAGGCTTTTTTCCTGTCTTTAAAGGTCCCATGACAAGGTGCTTTTAGGATGATTTTATATAACCTTAGTAATACTCATACTGTATCTAAAGTCTCTTTCCCCAAATTCAGCCTTGGTGCAGAATTACAGCCACTAGAGCCATTCCCACTATGAGGTTTCCTAAGGACGTACCATTTCTGTGTCTGCAGCTGGCCAACAGCCACTTTGCTCATTTGAAAGCCATGATGTCTCTCACTTTCTCATGGGCGGGCCAAATTTTATCGTAGTGCAAAGCAGAAAAAGTGGAGGTAATCTTGCTCCTTATGACTTCATAAGGAGCAAGATTCTAGGTCAACCCATCTGAGCTTTCATTTTCTCAAAGGCAGAGTAAGATACCCAGGGCTTGGTCTACACCTATCGCCATTTTTGTCACTGGGGGGGACCATAAGCAGGCTGGGGGAACTCATATTAATGTTAAAAAAACGTATAAATTGACATTTTCATGCCATGGGACGAGTTGCCCGTCTGCTCCAAATAAGCCCTTTCACTGCTATTTTTGGGTCAGGGAGTTGTTTGACTGTTGTATTGTCAACAACCCAAACAAACACTGTAGGGTTCATGTAACCGGTTTCAAAAGGCAGGTGTGAAATCACTATGTGCCCCGTGTGGGGAAACAAAAAGCCCTTTACCCTGAGGGACTGACCCAAGCTGCCCATGAGTCACATCTTAACTATCAATTATTGGATGAGATAGCTCTGACATTGTGGTGTGCAGCAGGTTGGCTGTTTAAACTCTGTCAGTGCTAATGCTGTTAATGTCTCATCAATATTATGCAAAGCATGCAATTATGAACAACAGACAATGAATTGTGACAATGCCCTACACCAAAATGGAAACACATTTTAAACAAAATATGTCATCAGCCCTTTTGGTTGCAGTACACCGAGGGGTAAATTAAAATTCTGTGTATGTCATACTGTAGAGTGTTCATTATGGTAGGAATTATGACAGGGAACTATTTCCTGCACAGTCCTCCACTTGTTTTAGAGAAATTTTTCAGTAATAGCAGCATTTTATCTGAGAGAACAAATAGCTCCCTACTTTCTTGCCAGCAAACTGGAGCAGAATGGAGGTCACCTTCACACTTTCTCAGATTGTTGTAGCACTTTCAGACACACATAGGGTCCTCTAGATAATAAATCTCTTCAGTCAAATAAATATGCCAACACAGTCTAAATGATAGGCGACAGCTATCCGCAATCAGAAATATGCTGTGACCTAATTTCATAAATATAAGCAGGTTTTGAAAATATACTGTGTTTACAGCACAAGGTAAAAGTGACATGAAGTAGTCAGATGTAGAAACAGTCGGTAATATACTGCGATCTGATCACAACGTGGGCACAAACGAGATAACGGGATTGCATTTTAAATCCATTTTGGAAGCAGCCAAATTGAATTCAACATCATTCATTTTATAACTTACATGTGGGCTTTTCCTACTGTTGCATGTTGAATGTATCTTTTTGGAAAAAATCCTAATAAAGACCTAAAACTACTTTTAAATTAAAACTGCACGTTTAAAAAAATATCCCCACACAGGCAAAAGTACAAAAAAGGCTTAGACACACTTGCAAAGAGACAAATGCATGAGACAGTAAGTTGTATTTAGTCTCAAGGTAAGTCACTTGATCAGTGGTGGCTCAGATGTGTCGGGTCAAAGAAGACCAGATGAATGTGCAACAGGGAAGGGAAGTGTCAAGTCTGTCAACACTCTTTGCATCATAGAGGAAGCCACTGCAGAGAGCTGCACATCGTCTGCATAGTGATGTCAAGTGGATATTACGATCCAGAGTTTTGTGAAATCTACTTTTCAAGGACAAAGTAACACTGCTGTTGTGGGTAATATTTAGTATGCTAACAGTTAGCAGATTTAAGATTGCCTTATAAATATGCAACACATAAACCAACAGGCTGCTGAAAAGCCTGTTGACTAAACAACTCTGTGCTTCTGCTTTTGGCTTTCCTTTTGGTTTATTTAAGCAGACAGCATGAACTAACTCCAACTAGGAGACATCTCCAATAGTAAACTGATAAAGCTGTCTTTGTTGTAACTGATGGATATATATGTACCAAAACCAGAGTTCTTTTTTATCTTGGCTATGTCCAATATCGGTGCTAAGTGCTCTAGGGAGCACGAAATATGTTGATGAGGGAGTGATTTCAGACAGTTCTTGTCTGTAACTCCATCTGCAGTCTTGCAGGAGGAGTCACCAGTCATTCGTTATCAACTGAAATGGGGTAACATTCACAGAAGTGTCAGTTTCCACACTGAAATGCTGGACAGTTGTGGATTTCCATAAAGGTTACTGGAGTCACCATCAGTGCTTCTAATCAGACAGTCGGGAACTAAAAGTTTGGTGCTGGATGCTGGAAAGTCCCATATTTAATAGGTTGATAGATAGAGTCCAAAAAGGGGGACCATGTAGACAAACACACACACACACACACACACACACACACACACACACACACACACACACACACACACACACACACACACACACACACACACACACACACATGCCAGGGATCAGTCTTATACTTTTAAGTATGAATGATAATCTGCAGAGGCTATTATCTGACAGAGAAAAAGTCAATAACATTCTGATGATAACAAAATGAGGTTGAAGTGATGGAGAAATTAAACAATGGATATACTATTAATTTACTTTATGTGCAGTGTTACATTGAAACAGCTAAACATGTGTGCTAAGCCAACAAAAAGAGAGACTCATAAATCAACATTAAAAAGTGCCATCTTACTGGCCAGTTGTTCATTAGAGGCTCTTATTCTGTGATTGCTGAGTGCTGATTGATCAGCGCGGCAGTGACACAGGTGGTTGTGAGTGAAAGTGATTAATGGCCCCTCGTCAAAACAGGTGTGCAGAAAATGGTCTCTTCTGGAATAGTAAAAATATACTGACTGCATAACGCCTCCTCAGAGATTGTGGATGTGAACATTTACACAATTGTGACAGATAAAGTATACTACAAGTCCAAATAAATAAACACCTGACTTAACAAGGCGTGTTAGGTATTAGGGTACAGTTTCCGAGTCTACTGAAATACTATTTCTCCACCTTTTGGTGTGTGCCAAAAACACCAAACAACACAACTTTTACTGGAAAGCCTATATTTGCAGAATATGCATAGTCAGTGCAAAGTAAATAAAAAGCTTTCCCGACAGGTTGTGGAGGGCTCCGAAGTTCAAACCTTACTTTTTACTGTTCTTTTATGCAGCATTTACATGTAAAATATTTTGTCTATGCAGCAGGGGAAAAAAACATAGTAGTGTTAAAGCCAGACCCAGTACCTGCACTGTCACATTCACTCACACTTTTAGCAGATATTGGGCAAATTTTGTTGATATCAAACTCCACAAGAAGCATGCGGCGCAGACACAAAGCAGCATATGTTTCTAGCACTTGAAAACAGACCCTCTGGAGAAGGAAAATTGATTAAAACACTGCAGATGACAAAATAACTGAAGCACTGACAGTACAACTGCCCTGCAGTAAATAGCAATCTGAAGTTCATAATGTTCTGTTTTTGTCCAGACTGTATTAGGTGTTGATTCAACTATGGTCATTTTGAGGCAGTTTGTAAGTAAATATAAAGTTATGAGTCTTTCAGTCAATGTTGGTGAGGGTCTAGAAATTGTCTCTTTCTAGCAATTAGTGTTGCACTGTTGTTATGTTTCAATAATTGAGACTTAAGCATCAGCAATGGACATTTCACAGCAGACATTTTAATCATCGGTATAACACACAAGTGTAATTAATGTGTGTTTTCTGCTATGACAAGTCAGAATGTCTGCAGTAGGAAAGGTCCATTCATTTGGGACTACCTGTCCTTTTTCTGTCTCAATAAGTTGTCTTAATTTGCTTTGAAAATTCAATTAAAATGGTTATTGTCTGCTATGCTATTATTCTCACTAGATATTCATATAAATATGACTCACTTTGAAGTACAGAATCATACACCATTGCAGACTACAACCTAAACAAATTATCCATAGAGTTAAGCATGAAATTGAATTCTTTTTTAGCCTTTTCAGTCTTCTTCATCATGAGCAAAGTGCTATGAATGAAATCATGACAGCTATGAGCTTGCATGACAACAGATCCATCTGCATGCCTACAAAGAAAACTCCATTCACCCATGTTTGATATGGTTGAAAACTCTAGAAAAAGCTAAGAAAGTAAGTAAGGGGTAAGATAGTTAGAAACACTTTTCAATATACAACTGTGATGCAGTCGAGTAAAACACCACCACTAACTACAACCTCAGTCATTAACATTTTTAGTTGAATTAACAAAACTTGGCCACTACAATGGTGAGGACCTCTCACACAAGTGCTGCCTGACCAGTTCCAGAAACATCCCGACAGACCTCAGCCATCCCCATCATGGACTGTTTTCTCTGCTGCCCTCTGGCAAGAGGTTCTGCATAGAAAAACGGCCAGACTCTGCAACAGCTTCTTCCCACAAGCCACCAGATTCCTGACCTCAAAACAACCCCCCTTAATAAAATGTATAAAAATGTGCAATAACTATTTTTTCATTTAATCTTTTTTATTTTTTATGTCATATTATTTAAATGACAAAATAACACTCTGTAGCATTTGTATTTATTTATTTCATTTTTAAAGTTTTAGTTTTTAGTTAAAACAGTATTCATGAGCCAGTGGAAATACATTTTGTTTATATGTACTATCTATTCTATTCTATTCTATTCTACTCTATACGCTTTGTAAAGGTAGAATTTGTGGCATGATTTCATTAAATTGTATAGATGTAGTTAATCAAATGGCCTCTTTTGTAAGAAAGACCCTGATAGAGCAGAAACAAATCACATGACAGTCACACAAGCACATACAAACAGCATCAGAAAACTGAATTTGAGAAGATATTACATACAATGAGACACCATTAGTAGTATCAAATGATAATGATGTTTGTAGTTCTGTTCTTGTTCCTTGTGAGGCTACTTTAAATCTTATAATCTGCAGTAAATCAGTTTATAACTCAACCTTTGCGCAGGTAAGTGAAATGAGTATTGAGAAAATAGATTCAGTGAATACTAGGGGTGGGAATCACCAGAGGCCTCACGGTAAGATATCATCATGATACTTATGTTACAATGCAATATTTTTGCAATTTTAAACATATTGCAATATTCTGCAATTTTACCTTTTTTCCCAACTTCCAATTTTTCCCAATTTCAAATGATATCCCAAAAAGGAAACTTTGTTAACATCTGTTTTATCTAAAAATATAAATTTCTCTGTTTGTGTATCTCACTTCAATTGTATTGCTGCATAATGGGACAGTCAAGCAGACAAACTGACCAACAAATATATAATAAAAGATCAATACTTTTGCGTCTGTGTATCAATATAGTATTGCCACAGAAAATATATCAATAACATTCAATACCCGCCCCCAGCCCTGGTGAATACCTGTGCTGACAGCTTTTGCTAGCCGGCGCAGCCTCCTCTGGTGTGTCTTCCCTCGGTAGTGGATCTGGGCCTGGGTGCTAGAGTTCAGCTGTATGTTGCACACCTGGCACATAGTGGCACTGCTGCTGCCTTGACGTCGCTCTCGTTTGGCTCTGTGCACCCTCCTCTCCTCTTCATCTTCCTCATCTTCTTCCTCCGCCTGTCCTTCCTGACTCTTGGGAGGAGGGCTGCTGTCCAGCCAGTCAGGGCTCTTTGGACGCTTCATATCTGGAGAAAGAAAAAGGTCTTTAATGAAAAGTGTTGCACAATGCAATGGGAAATAGAAACAATACAGTCCCCATGTGAGACATTTCATTCAAAATGTATGTTGTTAAAGTCTCCACAGGGGGGCAACAGAGAAGCATGGCTCCATTCAGGGCAGAGTAGTAATGGTCTTTTTCTTTAGTGTGATTCAAACTGCAATTTTATGTGCACCACCATTATAGGCAGACAAAAGATGCTTATCGCTTGGATTTATGAACATCCTTTAACAAGACTGTTTACTGTCAGAAAATACAAAATTTCTATATGTGATCCCATTAAATTATAATAGCCTGGCGCTTAAACATGCATAAGCTGAAAAGGGTGGCCTATCTCTGGCACACATCACAGCATTACAACAAAGATCTTGTTCCAGGTTCTCTCTTTTTATCATATAATAAAAGCCAATTCCCGGGGTACACAAAGTGACATATTTCTGTGTGTGAGCACTTAATAACTGTAATGGCTGAGCGAAATGAGACTGGCAGCATAAATCAAGCGGCAGCCATAACGTGAGATCTGCTGTGATTGTGGATCTGTCACCTAAAGTCTAACTGAATTCTTTGTTTGGGTGCTGTTCATGTGATAATGGCATCAATTAAGTACTCATGGTGTTGGACATTCTATCCTCCCGCCTCGCTGAACACAACCCCCACCAAACAGAAACCATCACTTGAAAAATCTATGCCGTTCTGAAAATTCAATTGGACTGGTGGAAAGATAAAAGTGGAAGGGAAATGTGTTCACTGGAATTAATCAGCCTCTGACTAGCTGCATGGACTTCAAAGCTGTTGCAGCCCATCCCCATGATTATTTGAATGATGTTCTACCACAGTCTGGCAGTGGATGGGGACATGAGTAACTGCTGGTGAAGATGGTGATGGAATGAAATGTCTTTTAACCAGGTGTAGGAAAAAACGACTCTATCTCCTATGTACAACTATTGCAATATGTAACTGCAGACGAAATTAAGTATTCTAGTAACATAGTTGGGAAATGTTCACCGGCTGTTCTGTACTTTGACAAAAACCAACTTGATGTATTCAAATAGCTTTTTTGTCCATCCAACTATCCAGAAGACAAAATTCAATTCACAGTTAATTTACTTAATTAACTAATCTTTTCAATTGACTACCACATTTGATTAGATTTTTTGAAGTAACACAACACAAAATACACAATATGAAGCTGAAATATGCTGCTGCTGCTCTTTGGCTGGCTGTCTCAGTTCTGTCAGAATGCTGCTAGATAACAGCACAGACTTGCCAGTTGTCAGTAAATGGCCATCACAGAACAGCATTGATGTGTAGCAGACAGGGTTAGACAGATGGAGGAGTGGGCATCCAACTTACATGGGTAAGGTGTTTAAAGGTTTGTATCGATAAGGTCAATGAAAAACAACCGGAGGTCAGTTTAGTCTTCTTTTGAGGCTGTCTTGTACAGTAAATTCTTGTGACAGATGTTTTTAATTGATTAGTCTCCTTTAAGTGTGTTTTGGAATTTTTGTAAATTAGCTGTTTAAGTAACTCCAGCATATTAACAATTACCCTATGTTTTTGGCTTACCCCCTTGGTTGATGCTGATGCTGCTGTCGCTTCTAAGTTACCCGGATTGTTGGTCTGATTGGTTGAAGGACTATCCAATTATGTACAGAGTCATTTGAACTATGCCCGTTGGTCACGCCTCTTGTGCAGAGAAAATACAGAGAAGACTCCCCAGAGTAATGCTCAATCTTGAATCTATTGAGCTTAGCTTGGTCTAGTAATGAGCCAGACTAAAAGAGGTAGGCAGTGAGCCCTGAAATAGCTAATAAGTATGTGGTAGAGAAACTCTAAGACATACTGTAGCCTGTATATGAACGTACGGGAAATATAGTAGAATACAATAAATTGAATAAACATCAGTTTTAGTCTCTGCTAAATGTTTTAGTGTCTGCTAAATGTGAAAGCTCTATCAAACCCTATTACAGGTGTTAAATTGCTTGCCAGCACATACAGTGTGAAGTATCTGCACATCTGTAAATATTATTTTGAAATTAACTGTAAGCATGTCAGATCCTGTGGTGTATATGCCTTGTGGGCCATGTAGATTTGCAGACACCAAGTCAAAAGTCAAAAGAAAACTGTCCTAGAAGTCGTATCTCATAAATGTAATTCATCCAGATTATACCTAGTAATTCTCTTTATGTGCTTGCCTACTTTACAGTAACATGCAACTTCAAAATGTGAAATATAAAGAATGATAAATAAGTTTTTAATTCAAGTCAAGCAGTATTTAGCTGCTCCTTTTGGCTAATGTCTAATACTGCACAGTGATGCCACTAGGTCATGTACACTGGAGCCACCCGAACTGCTCCACTCACTCGTCGTTGTGTGGTCAGCTAGAGTTGGCACCTGATAGCCACATTATAAAACAACTTCTAACACGCTGCCGACCGACTGGCCAGCAGCTGCTGGTTACTGTTGGCCAGGGCGGCTCTGTCTGTCTGTCTGGCACCAGAGTGTTCAGCTGGGAACAGCCCAGTTCCTCCAGTTGATCCCTACAAGGTGTCATGCAACTATAACCATAACTATACTATTCTATACTATACTATAACTTAACATGACATCCTTTAAAATGGCCTGCTTAGACATCTGATGTAGCATGGTATACCAGAGTGAAATTGTTGTGTCAAACAGGAATATATGCATTTTTTGTTCATAATGAGCACTTAAAACAAAGTTCATAAATCCAGAAATCCACACTGTCGATAACTTGAACTTTCTTCTCTTTCTTCTAAAGAGAGCACAAGTGACTGAAAGTGAATGAAGTCTTGTGAAGTGAGTGAAGCTAAAACAAGATAAAAACTACACAGTGCTGTAGCTGTTCCTCTGGGTCCTTCATTGATTGATTGTGTCATATGATTTTTTACAGAGGAACGAACACATAAGGGGCGGGTGTGAGTTTTAAATTGTTAACTTCTGTCAATGTTGAAATTAAATCAACAAATGAAGCAGAAATTGGACTTAATGACAAACTAAACAGGCATAAATGTGTTCCTTTAAAGTGAGTGTGTGCTACAGGCAACATGAATATTAATTTATTGGTCATTTCTTTTTTTAAAAGGTGTTGGACAATAAAGTTACGTTATGTACTACTGTACAAAAATAAAAAATAAAAGAATTCCTTTTTGTGCCAGTGAGACACTATAATCTTTTAAAGAACAAAAATAATAATAAAGAAATGAAGAATTCAAGAGCACAACAGGACTGCATAAAATAAATTCAACAAGATTCATAAAGAATAAAAGAGCAAAACGAAAACAAATAAATGACAAAGGATATTTACTGTACTATGCTCGTAAAGAAAATAATGAAGCATGATTATGAACAGAACGATCATGGCACTGTGACACTAAACATATCTAACTCATCAACAGATGCACAAAGAATTACATATCACGGTAAAATCTAGTACATGGAAATCAACACTTCTTGCAGATAATCTGTATAACATCTTTTTTGACATACAGTAAAGCTGTATGATTACTTACTGGTTGTATTATCCATGCAGGAGACATTGGCACAGTTTACGGACCCTTTGGTTTAAGATAAATCCCAGTGAGCCGGCAGTAAGATCTCTGTGTATCATGAAACTATTGGAACAGTTTCATTATACAGAAAGCTCTGAGAGGAGCTCAAGCATCAGGAACGCATAACCTTTATCTGTAAACGCAGTATCTGTTATGCTCTTAATAGTGAAGCTATCTGGCCCTGGCAGCTCTTTACATACCAGCACTCATCAGCCTGGCTGTTGGTCCATGATGAGGAAAGCCAAAGCCAAGAATATAAATGCTGCCTTCTGTACTCTCT
>NC_048427.1:8470005-8480318 GCF_013103735.1 Etheostoma cragini | reverse complement strand
CTCTCTCTCTCTATAGCTCTCACTTTCTCTCTGACCTGACGCCCCTTATAAATTTGAAATCATAAACATATCAGCATGACCATAGTAAGCATATGATAACCTCTTATTCATAGCAATGTGTTAAAAATCACTGAGCCATTTCCAGCTGTCCTTGTGTAAACACGGTGAAAGAAATCACACCCACTACTACAACTTTTAACAACCCCAAACTGCCAAAAAATAAAAACACTGTTTGTTCAAATTTTTGATGAAATAATAACAGCCATTATCTCTGAGTATTACTTTGGATTAAAACAAAGCGAGAGAAGTCTGACATCTGTTAGCACAACTGCAGAGTAGAAATAGTCAAAAATGCAGTAGTATAATATCCTGCATTTGCATCTTGTTAAAGGATCCCAACTAATGATTTGTGTCACCGGCCAAACAAGACATCAGATTTAAAAAAGGTTCACCTGCCTTTAGGTCTCATCTCTTTGTGTAACACTCTACCAACCTTCCCTGCCAACTGCATGCTCCACATCTTTTCTTTGCTTTATGGCCTGGGACAGCTGCATGGAAATGACCTTCATGAACTACTCTATCAGGGGAATCACTTGTAGTAAAAGCGTAATGGTCTCCACATGGATGCCTACATAAATGAGAAATCCTTAATTTTGCTCTAAGACGTGTTTGATTCTTCTTTCGGGGGCCCTGGCTAAACCATTTTTTGGGTAGCTGACTGTTAAAATAATGGGTGCTTTCCAATATCCATACTGTTTAGTGTTCCTGTAAGGTGTGTAGTGTGTCCCAATAAAAAGTACTGTGTGTAAAATGCAGTATGCCAAAAATACCAGGACTTGCTGCTGCATCTAGTCGCATTTTGCAGTATGCAAGCCAGCATGCTTTTCCGGCTATTCTGATTCCTCTGTGTAGTGGAAAATACGTCAGATCGACAGAGCCGCCAATAGATCAAAGACAGACAACAGCTCATTCACAGCTCATTAAAATTGTGCACTACAGACCGCGACGGAAGCAAGAGGGTCAAGTTCATGGCGCAATGTTATGACAAAGTGGTGTGTCTTAATTGTATGCATACTGAACGCAGCAGTAAGGTCAGCTGCCAAAAATACTAAAAGTATAATGAAAAACAGTGCAATTTGGAAAGCACTATATATGTAATGCAAAACTTTAGTGTCCCGACTGACATAAGATTGGGTTTAAATATTTTACAATAAAATTAATCATGTGCAGAGGAGGGGACTTAATTTTGAGGCTGTTTAAATGCCCTGCACAGCCACACAGGTGTTTTCACTTATCCTGATTACACTCCTGCTCAGGTTGGAGGTGGGCTATGCTTGGCAATACATGACAACATCAACCGCCATGCGCCCACACCAATGATAAAATGTGTTATTTGTCCAACCTGGACAGGTGCAACAAATCTAAAAAAGGTGAGGAGAATGTCACCCCCACAGAGAAGAGCTCAAATCATTGAAAAATAAATGAAATTACCTGTGTGGGTGTGTAGGTGTGCTTCCCTATTTTTTCGGCCATGCTTACTGTAAACTACATGGTAAACATTATGCCCTGCTTAACATCATCATGTTAGAATTATCCTTATATATTGTCCTACATCCAGCCTCACAGGGCTGTAAACTTTTAGTATTGTTTCTGTTGAAAATCATGTACATACAGTCTAAGCTTTATTCATCATGTCTTATGTTATGGTGTAGAATAGCTGAGATGGTGTGTACAATTGTCGTGAAAAAACAAAAAAACAAGATGTTACAGCCACTAAAGAAGATTATTTATCAATAGGTTTCAAAAAGGTTGTCTTATTGCTAATCTGGCAACATGGTATGCTGAATAGAGGCTCCAATCAGCTTGGTACTGAGCTGATAGGCAGCTATAAAACTGGCAAAGATGTGCTGCCTGCCTTGATGTGCTCTGGTTTCACACTGGGGGCAAACTAGTTTATCACTGAGCTTTGACAAATGAGGGTAAGAAAAGCTTTGGCATTGTAAAGTGTAAACAAAATTATTTAAAAGAAAACACTATCAAAGACTTTTTGGAAGTATCAGGTTTTCTCCAGCAACATACAAATGCACAGTACATATAAAATTGTTCTAAAATTAACAGGTGCTCTTCAGAGATGAGATATGGTTCCATTACATTAATTATATAATAAACTCACTTGTCAGCATGTGGATCATTGTCCTATATCTTCTTAAGGGGACTTAGTACAGCATGGCACTTCTAAATATAGCTACACTTGATGCACTACAACTGTATCTATTACAAGATAAAGGCTTCATGGCAAACTAATGTTTTTTGGTCCTTAACTGTACACTCTGCCTGTTTGTCCTCTTGATATAGTAAACTCCTGTTCAATCCATAATCACACACAACTACAAGGTGGCCTAAGAATATATTTCGGAGAAGCAAGTCCTCTTTTTAGACTGGCCTTGAAGAATCAAGACAGAACAAATCTAACACCCCTCCAGGATTTGAATCCACCTGAACCTGAACAGCTGCAGCTCTTTCTGGTCTTCCTGGAACAAGCAGGTCTAATCCAGATGTATTAAGAAGTGGACCAAGGCTTTCAACATTGATACGTAAGGCAGCTGTGAACGGGATGCAGCGGCATAAGCATATGTTCCTTAAAAAATGGCATTGTTCCAGATGCTCAGGCCAAGATGAGCTCCCTTGTTGCAACACCTGTCATCACTTTTCCATTACGTCGACAGCAGATACAGTGCTCGGCCTGACATGGAATAACTGGACGGTAAAAAAAGATGAGTAATATTCTTCTGTTTCTAATAATCACTGCATAGAATATATTTTCAGAACTGATAAATGTGTCCAAGTGCAATAAATTCAGATAAATATATTTTTTTTTCTTACAAAAAAAGACAGCTCACTCAAAACACCAAACATCTACATTTCTTTTCAGTCTTGACAGTCAAAATGAATTCTGAACAACTGAATAGGTGGACCACAATTACAGTTGTGTTGCTAGGCTACCCTGCACATCCGCTGAAAACATGAATTGGAACCTTTTTCACACAAATTGCAGCTCAATTATGCTGTAATTTGTGCAGACAAGGCAAAGAAATGGACAAAAGAGGCACATTTTACCGAATAGTGGGCAACACAGACTTTAAAGTCTGCAAAGAGCTGGAGGTAAGTGAAATGTAAGATTTAAGTGTGAGGACAGAAAATGCATTGATCTCCGCGCTGAAACGTGGACAAATTAAATTAGAGAATAATACTGTTTCAGTTGTGGTATATGGTGCAATTTTGACATTTGCTCAACAACCAACCCCGAGAAAACTAAAGCCTTTCACCCAGGAAATGGGTGAAATGTGACTGAAAATCTTTGTGTTTTGGAGTCTTGGTCAGACAAAATAAATAATTTATAATGTTTAATCTTCACTATTCTGATATTTTAAATGCAAAACAATTTGTGGATTGATTAAGATAATTTAAATAATTGGCAGAGTAATAAATAAATAATATCATCTTTACTTGATACACATAAACTGAGAGGAGTACTGTATACACATGGGTGTTTGATGTGGACATGAGGAGCAGGTGTGCTATTACGTTATACATTGGTCAATGAATTGTTTAAAATAATCAACTGGTAAACACTTATAAGGAAAACCTTATTAAAAAGTAGTGGCGCAAAATATTTTTTTAGTCATGTGAATAAGTTTCTCTTGGTGCTGTATTAAGAGTTAGAATGACAAGCTCTTCATCACGAAAGGAGCCCAAGGAGAAGCATGACTCAGTGTGAGGGCTCAATTATGTATAAACACGAGACACACGCAAAGACACACAGGTGCATTCAAGCCATTAACATTCAAAAACACGATACATGACCCTCAGAACAATAAGCACAGACACATGCGCACTACATTACACATTACAAACACGCACACAAACACACACTATATTCTGCGCTGGCACGGATAATCTACACAGCATGAGTGGTATTTTGTCAGATTTCTATGACAAGGTCATTGTCAAAATGTTCCACTCATGTAGCAAATGCAATGATTCACCATGTTAGGTAAGTGAGTGGGAGCTGTTAAGAGGGTGCATATTTTTAGTCTCTACATCTTCCTTGGACTCAACTGGAACTGGGAACATGGGACGACAAAACTGTGCATGTGCATGTGGTTGTGGGTAACATGAAGTCTGCAGTCAGCCTATTCTCATGAACCGATCCATGTTTTTTGTTGTTGTATTCACAACACCGACGGCCGCTGTAAAAGAACGCGGCTGTCTGCATAGGGAGGTCGGGGTGAATGGGTGGGCGTCAACGTACAGGACTTTCAAGCCAGACAGCGGAATTCACTTCCCGGTGAAAACTGAAACCTTTCACCCAGGAAATGTGTGTTCCTTGGGAGTATTTTAATCCATACCACAATCTTTTTCCTAATCTTAACTAGCCGTTTTGGTGCCTAATCTAACTTTTCTTGTGGCAAAACGCTCATATTTGTGGACTAAATTATACCGTAACAACCGGAAGCTCACGGTGCTTTGTATCTGGCTCAAAGTCCCCTATTTTCATGTAACTGAACCACCAACTACTGCTGATACAACGGAGGACTGTAGCCGGCTACAAGAAGCTCTCTAATTGCCACTCGGCGTCACGTGACCAGCCGGCGTCACAAAACGTGACCAGCCAGTTATCTCAAAATTTTAGAGGATATCATTCATTTCGATATCCATGCATTTTTTGTAAAATATCATGCGGACCCATTCATGAGAATGCGGTGAGAGGGCAGTGGCATACCCTGTAATCGACCATATAGGCTATTCTGTAAATTAAATAAGCCTTGCAATGACAAAAAGAAAGTTTGTGTGTTTATCAGCAGCAAAAGAATTTGAATTTTGTACGGATTTTTTATTATGTTTCCTAATTGGAATTACACCTCCAAAAGTACTTAATTTTCCAAATTCTAGTAACCAAACACCTTATCAAGTTAAGACTGAACACTTAAAGACAATACATTTTGTAGTAGTATAAACAAAATACCTCTGTATTTCTCACTCAACCTATGTACATATACTGTCTGCATGAATCAAAAAGAGAACATGTAGTTGATGATACAAAATAAAGTGGGTGTTTTTTTCCTGGAAAAAAATCATCATCAGCAATGTTTTCCCATAATACACAAACGTGGTGCAACAGATAAATAAATATCCATGAAAAATATGGCGACACAAGATGCTGTGATGCCCCAAGAGCACGGGTAATTCATGTGGAAATGTAAACACACACATACACTCGTCTTGGGTAGCTTGGCTGGGTTCCCAACAAATGTCTAAATTGGGTTGGCATCGATCTTGTTGACACCTCAGAGCAATCACCAGATAACACACACACCCCACTCTAAGTTGCAGATTAGCCAATGTTAAACAAAGAGGGAGAGCAGGTTTCTGACATGCCAGCTCTTTAATTAGACCACTGGTATCTGAGGACGAGGACACACACACAGACACACACTCACACACTCACACACTCACACACTCACAGACTCCAGTAGCTGAAGTGTGTGTCTATTTGTCACAGTAAGGCGGTGCGACAGCCAGATAGGAGGTGAAGCAGTCAATCAGCTGTCACCTTCTCTGATGTGTTGAGAGGCTACACAGAACCAGACAGCCCTGCATGCCTCCTCTTTGGCAAAATATTGTATAGTATTGGTGAGTATACTCAAGAGAGAATCCATTTGATCATCACTAGAGAAACGAATAATGTGATGTTTAAGCATTTTCAAGAACAATCAAAAAGGACTTTATTTTATGAATTCTGATGTTGGGAAAATGTTTTATACACTATGCCAAATTCATCTTCTCACTACATTCCACTATTGGCCTCAACAAAATAGTACCCACAACCTTCATCATGAGAACAACAAATTTTTCAATGAGAATATAAAGTAATGGTGAGATAAAATTTTCCAATTTGCCATTTTCTACATGTTCTCAATTCAAACAAAAGTAATGCATGCCACCTAAAGTGAAAACTAAACTCCAATTTTCTCTACGTATTGAAAAAAGTAATGTTATGGAATGTGTCCTCTGTGCGGGGGCATCTAGAGAACAGTGAAGCCTTGTCAGTAGAATTATTTAGATCGGAGGTTACCAACCATTTGTGCACAGTGGACCGTTTATATGTTGACAACTTTGTTGCACAGGAGGACATGGGGTGTCACGACTGAAGGTTAAGCTACTTCAGAAGGGCTTGTCGGACGAGCGAATAGCTTCGGAGAGGAAGGATTTGAATTTATTTTGGTCCAGCTCTTTTTTCAAATTGAGTCAAACAAACCATCAAGCCCAGGAGAAACTCAGAGTTTTGGATTCACTTAAGCTGCATGTTTAAGCTACTGTGCCACTTGGACATCAGACACACAAATCAGCAATCCACAACAGAATGGTGTAAGGTTAAAGGAAGAGCCCCTCTTTGACATTTGATCCTGACTTTAGAGAAGCACCTAACCAATGTCACCTCAGCCTAACATAAGACCCCGTTCTCAGCATTGGACTCATAAAGATTGGCCAGAAGAAGAGTGTGTTTGAGTAAAACTTTAGGCTTTATGGCTGTAGTGTTCATAGTATTTTATATGAAGCTTTATTTATTCTCCAAAACGTGTGAAGACCAATGCCATTTATTTACAAAACTGAATCTTTTCAATTGTGCAAAATATTGCCACTGTTTTCTTAAAAGTCATTGTTTTGGTGGAGGAAACTAGAAGCAATCTAAACGTTACCCACAGTTTGGCACAAACTATTTTATAATTGGAGAAATCCACCCTGCCTCTTTAGAATAAATCCTGTCCTTTCACTTACTCTTTTTTCAGCACAAACCTTGACACGTTCCTTTAAAAGTAATTGTTTGCTCCAAGTAAAGACTGCTGAGGTAGGCCATAGTCAAGAATGTCAAAATGTAATCTCCTTTCCCCACGTGGAGTTTCTTAAACTGAATTCTTCTAGCAAGTGGCCGGGCAGACTGACATATGGAGACAGAAATAAAATAACCCACACAGAGCAGAATTTGCACTGGATAATTTGAATTTTACCAGAGAACCAATATATTTCATTATGGTGTTTTTACTTTTTAAGGATCGGACCATGTTAATGCATGTTTTAGCTAATTTATCTAAAACATTATACTTTCTGTATCATTGCATATCACTAACCATAAGCAAACCAATAGATGCCACACATTTCCATTCATGTATCTTAAAATCCATTATCAAAATGTACATCATGCCTGTTCGTGTTTTTGTCAAAGCTACAGTATCCCTGTGCAGTAATGTAGTTGTACTGTAAGTGCAAAGTGTAAATTCTACGCTGCATAATTACACAACAGTAAGACACAAAAACAAATGTTTACTGTATATTCAAACCATGCAGTAAGGAATGGAAAGAAAAATATTAATAATTTTAAATCAACATTGTCTTATAAGGATGAAAATACATGTTACAAATCTACAACAAAACTTCGGCATGTAATGTTGCAGAAACTAGGCTAAAACATGCAAATACACTGAAATGACCCTTTACTGAAGTGCTAATTTGTTATCCTTTGTTTGCAAATATTACAAAGATGATTCAATACCACAGTGTTGTTTGGAAGGTTAAATGACAAGATGAGTCTCTCTGCTGTGTTTTTTACCCAGTGACAGGACATTAAGGATATAAGAATGGACACCTCGTTGTGGCTAAAACCCTCTGGTAAGCATCCAGCTCCATTATCGAAAAGGAGCAGATGATATGGGATCGAGCCAGGGCCGAAGAATGGTGCAGTAGGAAGGGGGGGGGTGTTTGGAAATCCTAAATGAAATAGAGGAGCTCAAACAAACGGAGCTAGGAGCTCAAACAAATGGCGCTATTTCAATATATAAGCAAAGTAAAGGCAGAAGATACACAGGCCGAAACAGAAGAGATACAAAACATGAAGGAAAACAAATCATGCTAGGACAAATGAGAACTGGGACACTGGGGGGGGGGCTTGGTAAGGACAGTTTTTTTTTTTTTATCTGGAGGGAGGAACAGCACTCAAACCAAGGGCAACAGCAATTGTGGGCATCTGTCATCGGCCATCTGGGAGAGCCTTAAGGCTGCTATGGAAATGCAAAGCAAATGTGACCTGTGCATGAATGACAGTGCTTATGCAAACAGAGGAAAAAAGGAAAGTGCCTTGGTTATCAAAATTAGAATTTGCTAATAATCTAAATAGTAATTAATGGAAAAATACGACACAGCATTTAATACTTTCTATTTAATATACCTGTGAATCAAACAAAACATTCATAAAGCTGTTTTGCTCAATATATGGTATAATGCAATGCGGTCAGCTTGTTAAACTAACCTTGCCCCGTCTGTCTGGTAAATATAGAGCTTAGCTTAGCATAAAGACTGGAAACGGGAAAACAGCTAGCCTGACTTTTTCCAAGTATCGGGATATTGCATGTTTTTGATGTTTAGATCAGTAGTATTCTTTGTAACACGCTGCTTTGAGCATGTGTTGAACTACTAAGAAACAACTGTAACCTGGTCAATCCGACATCAATTTGTAATCTAAAATGTTTTTTTATTTATTTTATTTTATCCTTTTACAGTAAAAGACTGGACAGGAGAAAGGTTATCAGCCAGGATTGTATTGAAAACGTTAAGGGTTAGGTGGTACACTTTCTAAACAGTTTCATAAATAAAAAGTGTAAATGGCAAGAATGTCCCTTTTTTTTTTACAGCACTTAGTTTGTCCACAGTCAGGACACTATACCGTATTACCAAATGTATTACTCAAACACACTTACACATCATAGGTCAGCATATGCTTTAAACAGACTAATTATGGATATTTTAAAGATTGTTTTAGGCAGGTTGAGGGACATAAAAACGGGGCGAGGGAGTAATAATTATAATGGGATGGATTAGTTGAGACAACTGTGTTCTCTTCTTCTGACAGCTGTAATCCTCCTCTTCCTTCCTCACTAAAAACAAGACTTGACCTAAATTCGCTTTAATGGTTTTAGATATATTTAATGAAAGTAGGGGGTTTATTGCAAGAAATAGCATGGCTAAGTGATGCCCAAAAATGTGTGAAATCATAAAATCAAGCTATTATCAAGACTGCTATCAACAATGAAATAAACATACTGGTTAGTTGGTGAATTCAGCACATGCTTAATTATTGGTTGAAGATAAAATGCAAAGCCTGCTTAGAAACTTTGGAAGAGACTAATGGAGAGGAAACGTCACTTTGATTTATTCTACATCATATTTGCTTAACTTACTTAGTAGTGCAGCCAAGAACAGATCATTTCTATTAGATGTAGAAATGTGCATGTACAAGGTGAGGAGTTTAGCCGACTCAATTAACAAGCTAATCAAAAACTCTAATGTTTCTCTTCTTGAATGATTATTAAAATATATGTTAGACCAGTTTTTTTTCTCTTGTTGGTCCTTTTTGTCATATATCTGTACTCACGGCTGAATCTGTAGACTATTTCCCGTATGTGCTATCACCTTTGTTTGAGCAAAGCTCTACATCTCAATGACTTTCACAAGTATCTTTTGGAACAATGTTAAAACATGGTTCAAGTGCCATTTACGAAGAAAAAGTCCTTAGTCGAAAGTTTCAGTTTCTGGCAAAAACTTTTCTTCACAAGCTTGCCAGTCTACCAAATGGCTATTTTGAACTGTCAAGGTAGTGAGGTTGTTGGGTCCATTATTACAGTGAAAATTCTATAAACAACTTTGATTATAAATTTGGCTAGAAAAAAAACAACCCTGGTAGCCATTTGAGAAATTTCAACTGAAAACTATTAAATTCTCCCGTCACAGACAAATGGGTGTGAACACGTGTTAACATCTGAGTGGACCCTAGCGCAGAGCAAGGTTAGGCCCCTTCCTGCCTGTTTTCCTTTTGGGCTTCATGCTCCTCACAGCTCTCAGATCAGTCACTGCATGACACTAATAACACAGGCTTAAGCAGGGTTTGATGACATCTCAAACAGTGACATGCGCCATAATGCAATCTGTCTCTCTTCCGCCCTTCATCAGTGCATTTTCAGCTTTGGCTCCAAGTTACATTCTCACTGTTTCTAGAACTTCAGCAAAATGCTAAATATGTTTATGTAAACTGTGGGCTAGCCAAAAAGAAACATTCATCCATTTGGAGGGGAAACGTATGCTTTCCATGTGGAGTGATATCAGGAGGTGGGAAGTATGTAGGCAGGGATGACTAATGAGGATGACTAAGAGATGTGTTCTGGGTGGGTTTCCATGTCATTTGTCTAGCCATTGTCTAGCTT
>NC_048427.1:8441507-8469995 GCF_013103735.1 Etheostoma cragini | reverse complement strand
GAGACTCGAGTTTAACAGCAGACTTTTTATATAGACATATGGCATAAACAAATTATTTTTCTTTACCCAGGGGTGGCTGTGAATATATATATATCATCATCTAATATAAAGTTGATCAGTTTAATGATCAAAACTGGATAATATACATAATAAGCATAATTTAATGGATTCCTATCAGCTAAAATAAATCCAATCATATCCTGAAAATGTACTTATCATTAAGCTAATTATTATTAGGACCACTAAACATTTAGGTGGCAGCTTCTTGGTTCTATCAGCTGTTGCTAATTCATGTGTAACTTGATAAGACAAGGCAGCTTTATATGCATAGCACATTTCAGCAACAGGGTAATTCAAAGCGCTTTACACAAAACATTAAAGAGCAGTTAAATAAAAAAATTAAATACAGATAAAATACAAGAATAAAGGTTACAGTGCACTGTAACAAATTGAAAATTATTTAAAAGAAAGGGAGCATCAAAGATTTGATTTAAAAGAACTGAGAGTAGCAGCGGATCAGCAGTTTCTGGGAGTTTGTACCCGCTATGTGGTGTATAAAAACAGAACGCTGCTTCCCCGTTTAGTTCTGAGTCTGGGGACAGAAGGCAGACCTGTCCAAGATGACCTGACAGGGCTGGGTGGTTCATAGTGTAGCTGCAGATCAGAATTGTGCTTTGGCCCTAAACTGTTTCCTTATTTATAAACACACAAAAGTATTTTGAAATCAATTTCTTTTTTCAATTACCAGTGCAAAGACTACAGAACTGGGGGGGATGTGATTCACTTTCTTGGTGTTAGTGAGGACTCCAACAGAAACATTTTCAATAAAATGTGATTGATTTTTTAGGGAGACCTGTAAAGACACCGTTACAGTTGTCAAGTCTACTGAAGCATGGACAAGTTTTTCCAAATCCTGCTGAGACATAAGTCCTTTAACCCTTGATATATTCTAAAGGTGATAATAGGCTGACATTGTAATTTGTCTTAATGCGGCTGTTTAGATCTGAATCCATGACTACACCAAGATTTCTGGCTTCGTCTGTTGTTTTTAACATTGTACATTTAACATTTTAATCGTAATTTAACGTAACAATTCTAAAAAAGAAGAAAGAATTCAATTTGAAGTCACATGTACATGACCATATTCATTTGCTTGTTTAACAAGATGTGTGTGACTTGAACATCTCACATTTACCATCAAAACGTACAGCGAAAGACCGTGCAAGACATTTTAGACCGTCCTGCTAACCTGTATACATTTTAACATCATTGTACACCGTAATGATTTTTCGCTCTGATGTTGCTGAAGCGACTGCTGTTTCAATCCAAACTCACCCAGCTCACTGTGCCAGCCTCCACCTGTCAGTGGATCACAAACGTCCTGACTGACAGGAGTCAGCAGTTTGATACCTTCAGTGAGAATCTACAATGTAAATAGTCATGAAAATAAAGAAAATGCATTGAATGACAAGATGTGACCAAACTTTTGGCCTGTACTGTACATGATACTGTAGATGGCGCGCATCCATGGAGAGCCGGAAAGAACCCTGGACACTTGGAGCAGCATTTGCTGCGCATGTGATTTGTCTCTTGTCTTGTGTCTGTCTGTGTGTGTGTGTCTGTCTATGTATGTGTTTGTTTCTGCATTTTTTGTTTTGTCTCCCTCCCTCACAGATTTTTTTGTATGAAAGAAAATTTAAAAAATTGATCAAGCGCCTTCGGTGTTTTAAATCAAGTACCTTGGTTTAAAGAGAGGAATTGCTGCTGAACGAAAGCAATTTATCTAATATTGCAAATAAAAATTATTTTTGGAAAAGTCATGTACGCACTAATTGAAAAAAAAATGAACTTATAACAATGTGAAGGGTTCCAGTGCCTTCCAAACCCTAAGGCAGCTGACATCAGTAATGCTACTGCTTCCAATGTGCAGGGAAATATCCATGTGTTATTTTGTTGATTCTAAGCTACCTGCATTAGTAATTATCCAGCCAGAATTTTGTTTAAATTACTTTTCACTTCAATGATAATTACTGAGGTATATAATCACATGGTGAAGAAATTCAATGATGTGTTATTTCTGGAGCAAATCATCCCAATGTTGACAGATGACTGCAGATAAGATCACTGCGCGTTCTCGCTCCCGTTCCCCTAATCATTCATCCTCCAAGTTCTTATCTGTGCTGACTCGTATTGGAAACCTGACAGGCTAAATTAGATTGACTTTTAATTAGTTGCACTCCCCAGGTAAAATGGGTTTAAATGCCTGAATTATCTCACTTGTTATTTAAGGTGTTTGGGCAGGGAAAAACACTGAATAGTGTTTTTAACAAATAATTCAGTTTGAATTGATTTCTTATCAGCCTCTAACATAGTGTAATAAAAAGCAGTTAATGCTGACAAGCATTACCTGAAATTGTCCACTTTATTAAAATATTGCACTATGTTATATCATATCAACTTAAAAGGTGATATGTCAATGTTGTGTTCGTAATTCTTTCTCTGCTGCCCCAAAAATATATGTTATTGCAGGTTTAATATCTTCACTTTAAACAATCCCCACTTGCTTTCAATTAGACTCAACTTTCACCATCATTGAGACTCAACATCATGGATACACACTTAAATCTAAATCATGTCTCATTTAAACAAAAAGGGCTTTTTTCTTTTGTATGTTTACAATATTTGCATCTGAACTTGCCTCGGTTTCATCTGCATCACTGGTCCCACTGAGCCAAATATGAGATACATAAGATATCTTAAAAATATTTTAAGTCCTGAACTACACACACATGCTCAGGAGCTATACTTGCACTATTGGAGAGTTGTTAGAGTGAGTGGGCTGCCAGCTGAACCAGCACCCTGAGCGGTTGGGGGGGTACGGTGCCTTGCTCAACAGCACCTGGCAGTGTCCAGGAGGTGAAGTGGCATCTCTCCAGCCACCAATCCCCACTCCCTTCTATTTGGTCCACACGGGGACTTGAACCAGTGACCCTCCGGTTCCCAACCCAACTCCCCATGGACTGAGCTACTGCCACCCCCAAGTTGCACAACACTGAACAAAAACATATTTTTGCAGAATGAGACAATTTGGAGCTTTCTGCATCTGTTACCCTGTAGACCCTGAAGTGTTCCTCTATCACCTGATTAAATGCTCCACAGGAAATGGAGTAGCAGGAGACTTTAGAGGAAACATTTGTTTTCCCTAACACAGGTAGAAAGAAAATGGTAACTGTTACAATACATTTCAATCAGGACAGTTTACAACAGTACGTTATCATAGTGGACATGAGAATCATATTGTTGAGATGACCGATGATCATAACTTGTTAGCGGAGATCACCCTCAGCTCCCTTGGTTCAGTCATAACTGAAACAGACGGCAGTAGACGAGCATGAGATCCTGCTTTAATGGCTCCTTCAATTAACGACCATTTGATTTGGCCTGCTTGACTGGTCTTTTGTGTTCAGTGGTAATGACCATCAGAGAGAATATAACACACCATTTAATGGAGGAACAAAGAGCAAAATAACTGCAGAATAAGAGACTGCCTGACAAATCAGACGCGAGGCAAAGCTATTTGATTCGAGTAAATATGAGGAAGAATGAAATGGTTGTAAAATTGCCCGGGTATTGCTTTTAGGCAGAAATCTGGCTTCCAATGTGGCCAGCTGTACTAGTGGAGTTTCTGCTATAGGTCGTGGCATGACAACTGTTTTCTTACTATATCTGTAGGATGTTTAAAACACACACACACACACACACACACACACACACACACACACACACACACACACACACACACACACACACACACACAAAATCTTTGTGTGGACCCATCATTGAAATATTGCATTCCTAGCCCCTTACCCTAAACTTAACCATCACAACTAAAGGCCTAACCTTAACCCTTACCCTCACCCACACCCTAACCCACACCCTAACCATAACCTAATTCTAACCCTAATCCTAAAACCAAGTCTTAACCCTCAAACAGCTCTTTAAAGTTGCGTGGTCCAGCATTTTGGTCCTACAAAGCTGTCCGGACCCCACATACATACTGTACTTCGGGTTTTTTGGACCCCATACATATGGGCATAAGGTGTTTCAACATATGAATTGAGTAGCAGCTGAGTAAGCCATGGCAACACTCACGGAAAAATGACAGTGTGAGACACACAGGAAGAAACACAACTAAAATATGACAAGCAAGGCTGACACATAAGGTGTTTCAACATATATTGAATGATGCATTGAGCCTTTAAATTGGTTTACAGAATAAATCACTACTTTAATAATCAGTCACATGTTTCAATCATCCTTTATTTTACATTTCTCTGAACTGTGAATATTTGCTGTTTATTTTAGAACACCTTTTGGTTCTGTCTGTCTGACAATACCAACACTGTTAACACACAAATTAGAATGCTAGTTTTTCATTATTTAATTGCATTTTATAGACCAAACGATCAATATTCAGACAGAGCAAATAATCACACATCAGAGTTCACTGTGTTTGATATTACAACAGAGTCAAAGCTATTTACATTTCTTGCAGTTTGCAAAACACTCCATGAAAAATGAATACTTTATCAGTGCTGACATTTAAAGTTGTCAATAAATTTCTCTCCATGATCCCCCTTCTATTTTCCAACTTCTTCTGCAGAATACTTTAGGTGTTTCTCACCCCCACACACACACAAACACACACACACACACACACAGTTGAATCTGTACCTGCAATGCAGCCACAGGGGAATGAAGAGGTAATGGACCGTAAAAAATCCAACTTCCCACATACCCCCTCAAGGTGTCTGCCCATCTCTCTGTCCATATGATGGGGACTCAGAAAGCAACTATCCATCAGGGTTGCTATGTTACCTACAGACATCAAGGAGCCACAATGGTAAGTGTTTATGCAGTAAATGTAGGTAAAATGTGATAACATTTTGGGTGTTGCTAACACTAACTGCCAGCATTTTTGAAAAATACTCTCGAGTTAGCGAAATTAAGGGAGGATCTGTCCTACACTGTACTAGTGTTTACTTTAGAACCTTGGGCCTTGCTGTTACATGACACGATGACAGAAAGCCCTTTTTTTTTACGCAGAACAGTGTGTGTGAGTAAGATGAGAGACCATGTTGGTATGTGTTAAGTTTGTGCCTTGTAAGGATCAACAGTCCAGCAGCTTATAAAACATGTATATGTTGTGTGGCTTCAAACACGGAAGCTGATGATTCAACCTCAGGGAAGATGATTCATGCAGTCAATGTAGTGATACAGTATATGAGCTGTGAAAACCACATCTTATAGACAGAAAGCCTGTCTCTCTACACTTTTAAGTTTATTACAGCACAGTATTGATCCGCTTGTGTTGTCATTACATGTCTTCTATTGAGCTATTGTGGCCATTTTGATATTCTTGCAGCACCTTGAAGGATTGTTTTTCCATTCCTTGGCTCCAGCTGACATTTGTTAGGGAGGGGGTCAGAAGAGTCGGGGACGTGGCTACTTCTGAGCAGCCAAATAAAGATCATAGTTATCAGTCCAGAGGCAGGTTTAAGCTGCCACTGTGTGAAGGAGAATGCCATCTGACTTGTAATCGCACAACCCAAGAGCCATTACATCTTTGATGGGAGACATAAGCAGAAATCCATTTCGGTGTGTCTGTGAGGCAGGGGTAGAAGCAATCTGTTGTGGGTCTTTTGTGATAAGGTGTTTGCTGCACATTTACTGGTGGAAGCCTCCTCTGAGGGTGAACATGAGTTGTAATTTCAATGTCCATTGCAAATTATCATTGATGCTTGATCTTCTTTTGCCAGATTAGCCATACAGAATGAAGACAGATTGGTTGTCTTGAGTGTCACTTTTTTACATTGGCCATTTGCAGAGGAAATAAAATCCTACAATAGAAGCAGAAAATGGCTGCCATGTAGCACTCTGGTGAATGTGACGCCACAGTACTCTGGCTTTATCTGTCTTGATCACATGCACCCTTTTTGCCTCTACTGTATTTTTTATCATTCTCCTCTATATACTGTATGTATGTATATATATATATATATATTCCAAGTTATATTATTATTATTATTTTACACGTTAGTTTTTTTCTATGTTGTATAATTATTTTAATTGAGTTTTAGACTGCTGATCGGAAAAAAACAAGCAATTTCAAGACATCACCTTGCACTCTGGAAAATTGCAGGGGTGATTTTCATGGTTTTCTAAAGATTCCCATGAAACAATGAAGACATTCCTCATTAAAGAAAAACAACCTTATTCGCATCCCTTCTGTTTAAAAGCAAAGGCATAATGCAACATGTTTAATACAATTTTTTTTTGTTTAACTTGCTAAATATATAGCACCTTTAAAAAGCTAATTTGATAACAAAGGGAATTGACCAGGTTTCTTAAGTCTTAGCTGAGAAATAAACATATAATCCTTAATTTTAGACCAAACACTAAGTCAGTAAAACATAAATCAGGCTTCCACTTGAAAATTATGTTGAGTGAGTATTAATGAAGATGTATTGTATTAACATTAGGGAAATGACGGAGGTTACCATGCTGAGGGGATCCTATTGGTAGACGGCCCTGACTGATTTGAGGTCCTAGACACCACAGAGCAGGCGGTACACTCCATATGCACCTTTAACCTGCTGTAAGCTACAGTATATCTGTAGAAAAGCAATTTACTGCAAGGAGATAAATACCTCAAACATGGTGAAGTATTTATAATGCAATACTGCTCTTCCAACTTCGCCCTGAATGCTAGCTCAGCCTCTGGGAAACCCTCTGGTCGTACAGTAAAAATCACCTAAGACTGAGCATGTTATAATGTTAAACACATTTTCTTAAAGAGACCTGCAGGTGCAACCTTGCAGGGTGTCATGTAAGACTGGGAAAAAAGCCTGATTAACAGTTATTTTTATTAAAGTATTGCATGAGTATTTGTAAGATAGTGCAATTGATGACTTTTACATAATTATTAGTAACGCCAAGAAAAGTGTTCAACAAGCGTTTAAGACCGTGAATATGAGATTTCAGTGTGAAATGGAATTTTTGCTTTGGGTTTTGTGACAGAAAGGGGTGTTAATCCTCTGAGGACACCGGCGCGTATAATTGTTGTTTGATAAAACTGCTACTCAAAAAGCAATATTACAAAATTTAACTTCAGACATTTATTTAGTATTCCAATGATCATACATATAACCAAAGATTTTGGTAAACTCATGTCAAGCACCAAAACAATTTGTACAAAACAACATAACTTACGGTTTGTTTTCAAAAGAGACGTGAGAACTTTAAAAAAAAAGATGACAACAATGTTTCAGCTTTAGCGCCAAATTACCTCTTTACACAATGTCCTAGAAAAATGTGAGGATCACTATTCGGAAAGCTGAGATTGTTCTGAACATTTTGATATAAAACACATTTATGCAAATACCGTAAAAAGGTGAATTTAAGAAGATGTATTGTATAATATTCCAAACATGTCATTCCTAAAAGGACTTGAGTGTCCTCTTTCATCTATCAGACTCTTTGGTATAATGCATAATGGTATAACAATATAGGAAAATGTTTCCAGTTAGCATCCAATAATGATTGTTGTTCCTACATATTTGTATTTTTCTCATGCAGTTTCAGTACGTGTTAATGGTAGTGTTGTTGTCCTGACTTAAATTCATTTTACCTTGCCAACTATACCCAGAGGCTCTTCAATTAAAGGAAATGTATCTGCGCCAATAATGCACTGGTCAAACTTTTACACTTTCCGTGGAATATACTAACGAACACTTAGCAATAGTAATTAGGAGTGCCAATGAGATGTATCCTTAGTGTAAGCAGAAATAACACAGCTCTTGGTAATTAAATAAGAATTAGAAGAATCTTTGCTATGTCATGCTGATAACAAAAACTATACTAGAACATTCTGCCCACAAGACAAAAATGTTTTATGGGTGATTGTTCAATCCCTGGTGGACTTGATCAGCAGGAGCCATGAGTCCATTGACAGCAAAAGGCTGGAGCTCAAGCTGCTCCGGTCCCAATCTCGTTCCACGTGATTATTCTCAATTTCACAGCCGATGGTTTTTACTGAGACAGGCTGCAGTGGCTAAATGCCAAACTAGAGAGGAGTCCGCTCTGGAGTGGGAGAAAAAGAGAAAACAAGATAGGCGGGCCATTCAACTTCATCACCAGTGTTTGGGATAGAAGAAGTAATCTGTGAATGTGACCTATTGCCATGTGCATGATAGTGAGGAATGTGAGGCGCTGCTAGATCTTGGGTGTGACCGTACAAACCTGGCTTTACGTGAAGGTAAACGCAGGCTCTGCAGGTAGAAACTAAGGTAAAGCCACACATTCACAACTGCTCTTTTTATATCTTGATAGATCATTGTTGTCATTTCTCAAACCATTCCAGAAAGATAGCTGAAGACAGCTGGAGCGACCTATCCTCCCATCATCTCTCAGAGATCACAACTGTGCACTGTACGTTATATTGAGTTGATCCCACATACACCGTCCTGCAGCTGAATATAATCACGAGCACACTGTTTCCACTGCTGAAAACAATCCCCAACAAATCCACAATTTACTCCTGTAAAAAAAACTCCCACGTCCAGTTTATGAAAATTATTTGGCCTTTTTTCTTCAAAAAAAATTCTAATATTTCTGACCCGTTTGTAAAACCCAAAGGCTAAGTGCCAAATACAGTCTGGAGAAGTCATGCACACATGCACTGCAACTGAACTTATGTAGGAATCATAGAGGTCCAAAAAGAAATTCAGTTTACTATCACATCACACAAAGAACAATAGCAAATTGAGAAGCTGCACATTAGAGGACATCTGGTTCTTTGTACTTGTAAGATGACAAATGATTAATCAATTAATTTGATTATCAAAATAGTTGCCCATTCATTTTCTGTTGAATTGATTGATTAACTAATATACTATATACTAAAACTAACTAATTTGCAATCACTTTTATGAACTGAGCCACTGAACCAACACAGTGAGCTTTGGGCAGGGGACTATAATATTTATATATATAAATATAGAACATACATATATACATCTATAGTACATACATACATACATATACATACATATATACATACATACGTATACATATATACATACATACTCACATACACACATATATCAATATATGCATATATATACATACATACACACATATATATGCATACATATATACAGATATGTATACATATACATACATATATACATATACATACATATATACATATACATACCTATAAATACAGTATATATATATTTCTATATAGGCAGCACTTGTCCACCAGTGCTCCCTATAACAGCCTTTAAGAATATTTCATTGTCCACAAAGCACTGGATGGCCTTGCACCACAATTTGTTGTACCTGCTTTAAGAGCTATGAGCTAACCAAACCTCTCAGCTCTTTTGGCAGTGGTCTGGTGAAACTACAGTTTTTATTGCTCCTCACTGAAATTGCCTTTTTGAGGACTTGATGTGCTCAGACTGTCACTTCTTTTAAAGGCAACCCAATTACCTGCAGTATTGCCTCTCAAATATACTGCAGTGTTATTAGTCTGTTTCCTAAACATTTTTAATGTAAAACGTTTATAAACTAAGTCCCAGTGAGTTCATCTTACGTATGAAATATGAAATATAAAAGTTAGCTTAACCTTTCTTTAGGAAGATCATTTTGTGAATTTAAGTCCTCCTGCTGCTTAGAGAGTTTGTCTGTCCCAGCCGTGTACACACCTCAGAGCCCAACATAATCGCACAAGGTACGACAAAAACCCAACCAACTCTCCCAGCCGCACACAGGAGGAGTGCTTGTGAAAATTACAGCATCACTCGGGAGAGTGGGCAGTAGGAGGCGCGGGATTTGATGAATCAAGGACCTTTTGTTCACAGCAAAAATGACTGCTTGCATGCACTTGGGAATAACATCTCTTCAGTGATGCATGCGGCGGTGCTTGGCAGGCGGGCGAGCATCATTTGGAGTAATTTGGGTTTGAAGCTGACGCAGAGAGGGACGGAGGAGCGCAAGGTCATTTAAAGAGGATGCAGAAGATGATGATGTGGCCAGAGCTGGGGGTTTGAGTGGGTCTACTCTTCTTGAATTGAGTAGCAGCTGAGTAAGCCATGGCAACACTCACAAAAAAATGACAGGAAGAAACACAACTGAAATACGACAAGCAAGGCTGACCCATAAGGTGTTTCAACATGTATTGAATGATGTATTGAGCCTTTAAATCGTGTTAGAGAATAAATCAGTAACTACTTTAATAATCAATCAGCGGTTTCAATCATCCTTTATTTCACATTTCTCTGAACTGTGAATATTTGCTGTTTATTTTAGTCTTCACCTACAGTAGTGAACACCTTTTGGTTTTGTCTGTCTGACAATACCAACACTATTAACACACAAATTAGGATGCTAGTTTTTCATAATTTTCTTGGATTTTATAGACTAAACGATCAGTATTCAGACAGAGCAAATAATCACACATCCGAGTTCACTGTGTTTGATATTACAACAGAGTCAAAGCTATTTACATTTCTTGCATTTTGCAAAACACTCCATGAAAAATGAATACTTTTTTCAGTGCTGACATTTAAAGTTGTCAATAAATTTCTATCCCTGATCCCCCTTCTATTTTCCAACTTCTTCTACAGAATACTTTAGGTGTTTCTCACACACACACATATACACACACAAACACACACAGTGTGAAAATGTGTCAGACATGACTGACTCTTGTGGGCAGAGCCAACAGATCCATTAAGTCAAAAGGTTTAAGTAATAACTCCATTCATTAACCTGTTAATAACATTTATGTACGCAAACACAGCTGTCAAGTCATCACTATACCATAAACAATGGTTAAAAAAACAAACAATATTAGAATGACAAACGGGCAAACTGTTTGCATCCCGGCACTAAGGTTCCTCAAACAAAGTTCTTTCAAGATCTTCAGTATAACTACTTTTGTTTAGCTGTACTAGTATTTTAACACAAGTAGGCTATACGCATTTTGAGTTACTAACATAGTGATGGTTTTTGGCAGCTTTAGCCAAAATACCTGCATTTACCCCCTTAAAAAGAGAGCTATTCTAGAAATATTTGTAAAAACATTTAGTCGACACACAAGAGCAGTCTACGAGTGTCCTTAACGAGTCGCAAACAGAGAACCCGCTTCGAGATGAAGGGCTAGTCTACGAATTAAACTCGTTTTCCTACCTGACCGTTTCATGGCTCCTCCGTTGTTGCTGTCCATTTCCAGTAGTCACAGATTACAGCGCGAGCTCAGCTGCAGGCGTTCCTGTCCCGCGAGCAAGTCAAGAAAACGTGTGCGCGCTGCGTTGTGCACTGCCGCCTGCGCGAGTGATAGCAAATCGTTGCGCGCGAGGATGAGAGAGAGAGAGAGAGAGAGAGAGAGAGAGAGAGAGAGAGAGAGAGAGAGAGAGAGAGAGAGAGAGAGAGAGTACCAAATGTAAAATGTAAAAAGACTAAATTTTCTCACACTAACATGACTAATTTAAAAGCCAAACAAATGTGGCTGCGGTTAAGTCACAGACAGCAATGATGTGAATATGAATGTAGAGGGTAAGGCAGTAGCTATTACCATGTTTCCCCCCCCCAGTAAATTTCAATTCATACTCAATATGAAACATGGATTTAGTGTTTTTGTGTCCTTCTAAATGAGTGAATGAATTACATACTCCCAGTAGGAGAGCCTGACCTACGCTACTGGGTTTTTGAGGCCAATACAAATATTGTTATTCAAAGATATGAACACATGTACATAACATGCATGAACACACATTTTTGATGAAGATACAATAAGAGTGTGTGTGGGGAATTAACTTGTCAGTACTCTCTTATAAACAAATGTGTTAATGTTTAATGTTTTCTGTTTCTAAACTAACTGAATGATGAAAACATGAAGTATATTAAACATTTCCGTACTGCAATTTCTTGTTACTGTACGTATGGTCGGGGTGGTGTTATGGATTGGTGGTCTCCAAGGCCATCATCGGGGTTATTTTCTCTCTTCCTCAATAGTCACGGATGACATAAAGAAGCTGAATAGTGACCTACTCCCCATGATGAGTAAACTGGTCTGGTTCTAAAGGTTAGACCTCAGTCTTAAGAAAACATCTTGTTTGTAGTTTTTGCTCATTTTGCCCAGTGAAAGTACTTTTGCATGACCTCACTCAAAGTCTTTGTAAAACACCTACTGGCATGCTTACCGCTTTGAAACAACGCAAATGCATATCCCTGAATATATTGCAAATCCCTACCACAAAAGATGAGAGCTACAGTACGATGAATTAGTTGAGGGTTCAAAGGAAAATGTTGTACTACTCAGACATATCAAATCCTCTCCACCTTTGGTTTCGGTTTGTTGTACTGGGGTGACCTATCACCAGCCATAACTCCTCAATCCCACCCCCTTTTAAAAGTCCTCATTAACATTGTTGGGTTTTGTTCAAAAGCAGAAGGCTGCAGATGAACTCGGGAGTACAGTGGCTCAGGCACATGTTAGAATTTGCTTTGGCCAACCTGGTGGTGTGTCTGGGTCAGCTGTCAGCTGGACGATGATGGATGCTTGGTGGAAACATACTTGGAGTTTGAGCTATGTCCTTCTCACCACAGTCCTTTGGCACCCTGCATGACCCCGCCAAAAGGCAGCTGCCCTAAAAATAAAGGTGCACATGTGCTTGTGTGCACATACAAGCAGAGACAAGGGTGTAAGATATCACAGCTCATCAAGCGATGTCTCTGGTTGTGGATACAAAATAAAACAACACATATGCAGATACACACTGAGCAAGCTGAAACTGGATGCTCCCACAATAGTCGAGTCTGCCACCTGTTGTTACGGCTGGATTTATAAGGTTAATTTGGTTGCTACATTTCCATGAAGCTCAAGCCCAATCAAGCATCAAACTCAATACCAACGCTCGGCTCCATCATCAGCCTGAGTGCTTTCATTAAAGGAGTTATTCCTGCAGTCCCAGAATTATCCAGAAACACGGCGCACATGTTAGTTTAACCTGGTCGCTTGGCAACGTTTTCTGGTTTTAAAGTTGGTTTGAGATGGCACTTTGAAAGATACAAGTGGTTCATTTGAAGAAAAGACGGAGCAAGGATGTGGAATAGAAGAATAGCACCATAGTGAAAGCTGGAGCCGGATAACGACGGCATCCAACAGCGCAACCCTCTGCAGTAAAGAGTATTTGAGCGTGACTACAATAATCAACTTCTGACATAATGGGATTCACAGTTACTAGTTCACAGCAGCTGAAGCATGTAGCATTTGGCTAATTTATTTCTCAGAAGACATAACTGATTTATTGGTCTTGATTGAACTTACATCACAATATCAACTCTTAAGCCCTCTATAAATTGAAGATGACGGGAAAATGTATCCTTTCTGCTCAATGTGTCAAATGAGAGGAAATCAAATGGACATTTCTAAATTATTCCGTCCTTCCTTCAAAGTCAAATGGATTTTAATATGATGTATAAATCAATGCTGTCAACTATTTTTTATTGCGTAAAGTACAGTCAGTCATTTTGAAAAGGGATGTGATAATTATTACAAATATTGTGTACATTTAAATGGTTCAGATAACATTTATTCAAACTGTTTAGATAGTCGATTGTTTATCTAAATGACTTGATCTTCTCTTTTACTTTGAAAAACCCTTATGAAGCCATCAAGGCCGGACATTTAATATTCATTACTTCAGATCCCCTGGACACAGAGCAATACGAACATACATCATACATGGACATTGTGTGAGGAGGGGAAAGTCTGAGGGGGAGTATTTAAAAAACTACACAATTAGTCTTAGCCAGACATTGAGTGATGACGAAAGCTTCTCATTCTGGGGAAGATGTGCTTCCTGAGTGTGAACCATTTTTCTATCACCCCTGCTTTGTCCTTGAGGGTTAATGCCACTGAAGTCCTCTTGACTTTTCTCAATTACAGGAGAATGCTCAAGATGCCAATGTTCCTAAGTGAGTTAAATAAGAGCTTGAAACACAACTGTTGAAATTCACTCAGTGATTCAGGATTTTTTTTCTTCTATGTTTTGGGCTTGTGAGTCTCTATTACAGAGGTTAAATGCTTTACAGAAACCAGGAGAGTCATGGAAAACTTGATTAAAACTCAACTATATGACTAAACAAAAAATTATGAAACTCTTGCAGTATGAACTAATGTGTAAGCACTTAGAATTTTACAACAATAGAATTGTAGTTTCTATAGGTATACCTTATCCTGTCTTGATACTACAGAAGAAGAAAAATCTCCCCCTCACCAGCTATCCTGTTGCATTGTTAGATGTTAAGTTTGTATAGGCCTACGTTTGTATTGGGAAATACATGTACACGCTGAAGCTAGCTGCTGGTTAGCTGAAAGTCGCCTACACAGGATTTGCTCTGCGCTGGCCGTTCGTTGTTTTCTTATGGGGAAAGTGTTACCGCCTCAAGTTGAAATTATTTCAACTTTGACCTCAGTGCCGTTGACCTTTCAAGGCGCAATCAGTTCCAGTAGCAATGATGACCTGTACCTGCGCTGTGCTTTGCCCCACTGCTCTGCGCCCTACTATAGCAGTTTTTAACCATGTGTAGGCATTAACGTAACGTAAAGACTAAAGCAAAGACTGGAGGCCACTTTAGAGTCTGCTAAACTAACAAATTAGGCATATCTCCCAACTATTCCTTTAATATTGGACTGCTTTGTATCAGGATCCAAGAAAACAGGCATTGTCTTCAGTAAGCAACTGCATTTGAATTGATAGATTACATTTATTGTGCTTTATTCTGGATCCTTTCTCACTAGCATCTTATCTGGTGGCAGCACAGTTAGATGTTTCATTTTAGATAAAGAGACAATTTTCGTACCGCACACATACTATTACTATCAGCAGAAATCTCAAACCACAGAATGCAATCCAGATACCGTGTCCCTGTGCCCTTGGTATTTAATGACATTTCTTTCTGTCCAGGAAGATAGAAGGAATCCATCAGAGCGAGCATTAGGAAATGTCTCAGTGTTTTTCTTGTCTTTTTGAAATGCTATACAATATGGCCAATGATTTCACAGTGGTAACTCTAATCTGAAAATAGTTGTTACAACCATGCAATGCTAAAGCTATGTTATGGCCATTTCTGCACTTTAAAAAAAAAAAATGTGCGCAAGTAAAAGGTTGCATTCATTTTCAGGGCACATTCCCCTTTTTCTGCAAATCTCCTCCTCTAAACAAAGTCAATTTCAGTCCAGCTCTCTCACCATTATGATTCACAGAGGCCGAGTAGGAAATGAGTTTCTTTTTGACAGAACACTTCTTGAGTGACAGCTTAACAAATGAGAAATAATTTACTGTGAACAGAGCGTCCCTATCTCTGAAGCGAGTGTGTGCCTCTGTGTGTGTGTTCATGTGGCATTAAAAGTGGAATTAATGTTAGGTTTGAGGCATAAAAACCACAATAGCAGGACTGTCAGTCGGTTTACAACATTTTCTGGTTGTAGTTTGTCTTTTTACTTGTTCACATGGAGGGTCAGACCAACAGAACGGATTTATGTCTGCAAACAAACAAAAAAGCAAACATATTCCTTCATTAGTGTCTCCTGTCATTATATCCGTGTGGAGCAATGAGGAGACTGGAAAGTTCCACAAACTAAAACATTAATCAAACAAAAATGTCATATTTTCACCATGTTTCCATGTGGTTTTCCATTTTCTTCTACAATGGTTTAATGGCACCCCACTAGATAATAAATGCGCCCAACTGTTTATATTGATACAACCAACTCTTGACGTTAACACAGCAGTGGATTTTGCAGATTTTCTGGAAATTCCGTAAACATTGTTTTTTAAACTTGATGGAAACTTGGCTTCTATCTTAATTTAAAACAAAGTCACTCCAGAATTACTGACTTTTAATTTATTATATGGAATAGTCAACAATAGGCAGTACACTACCACAGGTTAGGAGTCCTACTACAACTGATTCTATACGTACATAGAAATGTATCGCTATAATAGGATGACCAAAATACTATATAATACCAGTCAGTATAACACAATGCAATTCAACAGCAGTACAACCTAGAGCCTCCAAAATGACCCTAATGGGAATCAACACCTCTCTTAAACTGCTTCAACAAGAACTGAACATGATAACCTTCCAACAAATCGGGCTTATTGTGCTCTTGAACCACATTATTTTTAACTAATTGCACCTTATGCTGACAAACTGACAAGGGTGGTTGTATATCACAGAAGTTTCCTTATTTTAACTAATGGCACCTTATGCTGACAAACTGACAAGGGTGGTTGTATATTACAGAAGTTTCCTTTTTTAATACTGTAGTGTTCATTCTCAAATGCTTAACAGATTGAGAACACCTCTGCATTAAATATGTTCTACAGCTTCTATAACTAATAGACTTAAAACCTAAAAAAAGCATCAGGGACCTCTGTCAAAGGGCACTGTTCATCCCAACAAAGTGAACTGCTGCATTAACCGAGAGAAAGCCTGCTTTAAAATGAGCTAAAGAATAATCAGTTGAGCGCAAATGAAGTCTTTGCAGCACAGCTTTTTTCTCTCCTCTTTGCCAGTAATTGCTTTTGGCATGGTCAATCTACATACTGTCCACTTTCACACATGCGGCTAGGCATACAAATGCAAACACTGACAGTGTGCTTAATTTCTTCAAGCTATTAAATTGTGGGTAAGAGTCCTTTCCTTCACTCAAATATAGTCATATTTTAACTAACAGCTCTACCAAATGTTTGACATTTTTGCTTGAAAAAATGACTGATGTCTAATCCAATATCAAAATAGTGTTAATGTTTGTTTTAATATTTACTGACTTTACTTTGGAAATTGTTGAACACGTGTAAATGAATGGCCACCCATGCAATTAGAAGGACCAATTTGTAACTAGAGAATATAGACTAAAGTGTGAGGCTGCCATCTAGCGGTTGGAAATGTTAACTTATGCCATTTCAAGTGTCCGTTTATTTCAGGCACTTAGAAAAGTACATTTTATTTTTAATCATTGTAATAATGTCTTTGCATTGCAAAACGAATGGCATAAATTAATAAATCTAATTTAGACATTTGTCAGTAACTAGATTAGGGATCTGTTCCCAGAATTTGCCTATTTAATATTGAGGATTTATTTTATTGGCCCAAAGATCTGACTAACAGAGGAGTATGAAATTACCAGTTTAATGAATAATATTTAAAACAACAGACAGAAATGTCTTTTGCTCAGATCAGTGCATTCAGTTCTGAATATATTTTGCCAAGGTACAAAGCTGATGTATTTTGTACGGAATATACTATGTTAAAGCCACTTTGTGTTCCAGAAAAGGTGAGAGGTAGGAAGACAAGATACAGGGACGCTGAAGACTAGCCTTGAGAAGGCAGAGAGGGACATATCTCAGCCATCAAACCACAACAACATATAGAATCAAGCATGTATTTAGACAAACAATATATCCTTTTAAAGTATCATGTTATCTCGCTACGAGTCAGAATCAGTCCTACAGAACCCAGTAAAGTGATGTCATATGTTGTGTAGACACACAGACTATATACTTGTTCTTCTTCTACGAAATGCTTCTGATGAGAAAACAACAAGTTGAAAAGAAAATAAGGGGCAGTTTTGTTTTCTTGTTACCAAATCACTTTTCATTGCTGAATGCACACTTGTAGTGTCACATGCTAAATGTGTTTTCTACCACAGCACACTGACATTTGCATACTATCAACATGTCATATGTAGAAACAGAGCCATATTGACCAAAATATAAAACAGTCCAGATTATAAAATGGTCCTCCCAACCACCTTTTTGCAACACCTGTTTAGATAGACTTTCTTTAAAAATGGTAAGGAAATCCATCTATAAAAATTGAAAGAGAATAAGCACAGTCAAAAAAGACAGATAAGTGGATAATCTCAGTTTTCACATGTATTATCTGGTAGAACTAACAGATATTGTCTTGTATTTGGGCCAATACGGTGTGATATGAATCTAGAAATCTTGTTTAGGGAGCCAGTTCTGCAGAGTGGTTTGAATCCAGCTCCAGTACAAACAGCCTTAAAAACTTCCTGTACATGCAAATAACCGTCCTCTAAAGCCAATCCAAACAACTCAAAGCTAAATGAATCGTCCATGTTATTTATTTATTTTTTAGATTTACAAGTTATTTTCACATTTCTTTAAAAAAAAGGCTAACAACAACTCTGGTGTTACAAGTATCAATACACAATGAATGCAAACAACTGCATATGTTGCACAGTTCAGAAACATCTTCAGATGTGTGTAGCCTATTAAATCACAACCTGCTTCAATGAGCAAAGTCTAGAGCTTTCCTTATAACTGTGTCATGTCTGGGTCGCTAACAAGAACACAATGCTGTGGTCTAAAATTGCAAAAAGACAATAAACCTTCAAGATGAATTGCTTTGTCGTTTGCAATTTCAGCATTAGTTTTTTGATATTTGTATCTCTCATAATGATGATCTATGTAGAGGGAAATGGCAAAAGTAGAAAAGTAAACTGCCAATATACATGTGTGTGTATGTACTTTATACATATACACGCAGTACATACCATAGACACACACACTCAAACAAATAGGGGAAAAGGCAAGCAACCTCAGCATCACCATTCAAAAAAAACAAAAACAAAAAAAACAGAATTCAATCAACTGAGACAGAGGCTGAAGATGAACAGGGAGGTAGATAGATACACGGGGGTAAAGACAGAGGAGAACTAGTGAGGGATCTTGGTAATTCCCTCTAGCTTATGATTCTTTAATCAAAGTGGAGCCAGATAATCTCATCTGTAATCTCAGTTTAAGTGCAAGGGTGGCGAGTGGCTCTGCCTTCTCCTGCCTCTCTGGGTTTTAGCTACGTGCTGTCCTTAAAACGATGTTCAGGGCTCGCTCACTAAGTTCATTGTTTTGTACTTGCTAATTGCCGCCGCCGCAGCACTGGCTGCTGCGGCTCTGAGGAGCGGCTTCTTGTAGATCCACTCCTGACTTGGTCCGCCCACCTTGTCCAGCTCCACCCTGGGGGTCGCTCTTCGGTAGCTTCTTTGCTGCAACAGATGTTAGTTTTTACTATTCTTTTTTTTTTTTTTAAGTTAGAGGTGCAACATACAGAAGGTTATACTAGTCTATTGTTTAAAACTTTTGTCAGTGTCTCATAAACACAATCAGGTCTTTGATATCTAATCCGAGTGGTTTTATTATTTCTTTTAATTTAGGATGAAGCAACGTGGATGGTCAGCTTTTGTCTGAGAAAGTTGTGTTTTTGTTGACATCCTTTAAACATGTTTAAAAATTAACTTTAAACAACACTGTTGTTAATTTGTGAACACAAGTGATTAGGTCAAGTGCACATATTTCTAAGACATTTGCTTTGCTTCATATTGTTTTGATTATTTATCAGCTGACAGCTAATCAGCTTGTAAAATGCAATTTAAGTCAAATCACCCAACCAGTACATTAAATTCAGGGCAGGAAAGCTTTGTCAGTTGTCATTGAACTTACCAATAGCCATGAAAATTTCATTGACATTCATGGCAGTTTTGGCTGAAGTCTCCATGAAGAGCAGACTGTTGTCATCAGCGTACGTTTGTGCCTCCTAAGAACATTATTTAGATATTGATATTAATATTTGTACAGCATTGGCAACTTCAATACAATTGTATGATTTTGTAAAGTCAGGATGAGGCTTTGAATATCCAAAATCCCTTTGCTGTACTTCTTCATACCTGAAGGTCTACAGCTCTTTTGTTTGCGATGTCTGCCTTGTTTCCAGCCAGAGCAATCACTATGTTGGGACTGGCTTGTCTCTGCAGCTCCTTCACCCAGTTCTTGGCTCGTGCAAAAGTATCCTAATTGAGCAACAAACCTTATTAATATGGCTCTCACCCAGTGTGTTTACATTGACAAGTATTTTTAACATTAATGGAACAATTGCAACTACAATATGCACCTGTGTAATGTCCAAACGCCCACACGTCTGCCTCCAAACAAACCCAATACCCCTCCATTAGATACTCTAAAATGGCCTCTAATTATCAGAATAGTTTTGCTTAAAACTTCAGACTTGAGCTGTCTTGTACCATTATTTTTGGTTGCAATAGAGTAAACAATGAATTTGACAAACAAAAATAGCTGCTGCTTAAACACAAGTTCATTCATCAAACTGCTACTGGCTGATGAGCTTGTTTCCCTGCAGGTGAAACCTACTGTGTTGGTAATGTCGTAGACCACGATGGCCGCCTGAGCGCCTCTGTAGTACATTGGAGCTAGGCTGTGGTAGCGCTCTTGACCCGCTGTGTCCCAGATCTCAAACTTCACAGTAGTGTCGTCCAAACAGACGGTCTGAGTGAGGAAGGCGGCTGAGGACAGCAGGACAATGAAGATAAGTGGAATGATATTGTTTTAGGACCATGTACCTTTCCATCCTCCTGGAAGAGCGGGTTCATGTATCCAGCAAGTTGAGGGTTTTTAAGGCTCTCGCACACTCGTACCCCAAAAGAATGTTGAATTTGACTTAGGTAACCTTTCAATGTTGAACATGTTCAACTGGAAAGGCAACAAAGCCATTAATATAGAAAATATTGGTTCCAAACATTTGTGCCTACAAAAGGGGGGGCCTCACAGAAAAAGTTCTGGAACCACTGTCTAAGTCTAACTATTTGTTGGCACAGGTATTGATACACTTCAAAAAATATTCATCACTTAAGTACACAAAACAACCCAATCTACCTATTGAGACTCCCAAATCCCCCTAAATAAAACCACTCCATTAAAAGTGTAGAAAACCAGTGTCTCTTACCACCAATGGTACTCTCCTGGAACTCATGAAACTGGCCTTTGACAAAGCGCAGCACTAAGCTTGACTTGCCCACCGCTGACTCCCCCAGCAGCACCAGTTTGAACTGGCAGATTTTGTTTGCTGCTGCGGCACCATTAGGCCTGGTTGATCCTCCACCGCGCCCAGCCATTGACAGAGACAGAGGCTGTTATGGATGAGATGGACTGAAACAAACAGGTGAAAGAGGTGCACAGACGAAAGCTGAGTCTGTAGACACAGGCACTGATGGTGAGAGAGGTCAGACGCCAAACTACCGGTGGGAAGAACCGGATCGGGTGGGCAGTGCTGGAGAGACCCGGTCAACCTTAAAAAAATAAAATACAAACATGGAAAATCAGTGGAACTACTTAAAATGCCTACACAAAACTACATGATCAGATTTTTTAAGTTGCAGATCAAAATACATTATCTATAAAATGTCTCGTAATCCTTGTATTTAACCTATTAGGGCTGCAATTAAGATATTCTTAAATTCTATTAATTTGCTAAGTACTTCTTCAAATAAGCGACTAATTGTTTTTTAACCACAGTTCTAATCTAAAAGATATTTAGTTTGTTTTTAAATAAGACAACAATAATCTCATTTGTAATTTTATTATAAATAACTAACAAAATCATTAATATTTAGAGCTGAAAAGATTAGTAGATTAACAATTTAGTCAATTGACAGAAAAATAATTAGTTCTTAATAATGTCAGTCATGTTTCAAGAAATGCAAAACATTACGTAGGTCCAGCATGTGAAATGTCAGGATTGGCTGCTTTCATTTATGAAACTAAAAATCAGTCGGCATGTATTCGGGGGTTTTGCACTGATGGTAAAAAAAGAAAGTGTTTTAAAAAGGTGTTAACATGGGTTCTGGAAAATCAGAAAGTGTAATGTTCACAATTTTCTGACGAGAACCAGACCAAAAAAAAAATCAAGAAAATAAGCCGTAGAACAACTGATGATGAAAAAAGTTGTTAGCTTTTTAAAAAGGTAAAATACATTTTAAAATGTCAATTTTCATGAAAGTGTAGTTGACAATAAACATCTAACTTTATTAGTCTGCTAGTAATAAGGATCTAAAACATTGGATGACAAGACCGACTGTGAACAAAGTGACAATAGGATAAACAGTTTCTGAAGGGTCAGAAACTAAAAAAGAGTTAAAAAATGATTATATATCGACATATCATACCTGTCTATATTGTTTCTGTTTGTAGTATGTATATTGTTAGTGTTGTTGCTTGTTTTGTATGAGTAAGCACATTGTGAGCACTACTATCCAAAGTAAAATTCCTCTAATGTGTCCTCAGACCTTGCAAATAAAGCTGATTCTGATATAACTAAGACAGCTTGTATTATTTTACCATCTTTTAATAGTCAATATCACATTAAACCATAGCAAGAGAATATATCATAGATATGTACTTCAATTCAAAACACAACAATAACAACCTGCAAACAAACAGATTGCATCACAAAACTTGCTGACCTTAACTTTGACCGAATAACCAGATAAAAACAAAACTGTAAGTTAGCTGCGAGGCTAAAGCTCAAAACGATGAGACCAGTTAGCTATGCTAACCTCACCTAACAAGAAAAATCCCAAAAAGGAAACATATAACACGTTCCCGTTCTCACCAACAACGAAAAACAATATTCACTCCAGCCTGTGAATATTGAGTAATTACCTTGTTGCTCCTTGTAAACAAGGTTTTCTCCTAAAATAGTTTCAGGTTCAGTAAAATATAGCTACGCTTCCGCCTTGTGGAACCAAAATACTTCCTGGTTTCATCTGTCATGTGATGCAACGTGACAACCAATGAAATTGCCGGACATTGTTGCCGTCAGAAGCAGATCCAGCAGAAGCAAATTCACTGTTAGCCGATATGTTGGAACATTCTTACATTTTACAAATAATGGTTTATAACATTTGGGCCTGTAATGCGTTATTCAGAATGATTAATTTGGGGTGTAATGCATATTTTGTCACAATGACATTTAAAACCCAGGAAAAAAAATAAATTAATTGAATGATTTTGAGGGAGAAATAATATTTCCTGTTTAATGTGCTTACATCAAATGTTGGTGTTTCATGCACAATAATTAGGCCTGGTTAAAGTGGAATAACTGCTGAATTATACACATAAATGCGGACATTTAAAGGAGGATTACACATTTCAAGCTGTTAAAAAGAGTGAATGACAGTCTGCATATCACTCACTCACACACACACACACACACACACATACACACACACACACGCACGCACGCACGCACGCACACACACACACACATTCTTTTCTTCTTTTTTTTCTTATGTAGTTTTCATACTGTAACAAAGCAACATTTTATAAAAACATTGTGATAGAGAAAGAGATCTATATGCGTCTCAAATTGATTTGTTTATTTGTAGAAAAAAAGGGAAATACAAGGCCCTCTTCTTCCAAATTATTTTAAAAAGCCTTTATTTAAGGTGCACAATGAGTTCCTGCATGGTTTCAGCGTGATTTCATTTTTGCCTGGATCCGCTAGCTGCCTGCTTCCTGAAAACACTGTAAAAAAGCTCAGTCTCGGGAGACAATACAGAGGTCAGGAACGTCAAACAAACACTACAGACACAGGCTAGGCACCAAAATACAACAAAACACACCAGCCAATCACCAACAAGATAGTTGGGGGATGGGGGTTAGTGAGAGTTAGTCACAACAGTTACAGGAACATGGGGGGATGGGCGAGCTTGTTCTGTTTTGTTTGATATTTGACCATGCGGGAACTCATAGTGCACCTTTCAGAAGGCTGTCATTGCCACTACGTGTGTTTTTTTTCTGTCTATGTCTTTTGCATTTTCTATTATGAAACAGCCAGTAAAATAAAGGCTTTTAAAATTATCATGAAGAAGAGTGTCTTGGATTTCCCCTCTTTTCTATACTCAATTGTATTCCCGACCCCAAAGACCACCTTCAAACATCTGACTGATCTTGCTGAGCAACCTAGAATTTTTGGTTGTTGTTGAGAAAACACAGAATTCTATCAGCAGTTCTGAGATTTTTTATCAGCAATAATCTAAAATAAGATGAAATATGTGCCTCACAATCTTTTCAAGAGCAGGTGGAGGTATTCCTGTCGAAATTTCCCCTCTGAAACGGTCTAAACTGTAAAAATGAGCCTTTAATGTGAAGTTGTGACTGCGGCAACTGGAACCATGTTGCTGTTGCTACTTGACTTTTACAAACTAAAAAAGTACCTCCAGTCTGGTTTTATTAAGTATTCAATGTAACAAAGTAAAACACCAACAATAATTTGTTTTGAATAACTGTGTAAAAAGTGGAATAGGACAAAAGTTGCAATTGATTGATCTTTATTCTGACTATGCAAAAGTACACAACACATGCAAGTTTATTCAGATTATTTGATCATTGGAAGATGTGTTGCGTAAGAGTCATTAATCACTGACACAGGTCAGTCTTGCAGAATGTGCAAGATGCTGCACCAAGAAGATTCAGTTTCCTGCAGGAATTTTCAGTGTAGCAACCCCAGAAGTTGCCGTTGCTCATAGCTGTGAAAACAAAGAAAACTTATTAGACAACTTCTACAAGTTTTCAAAGAAAGTAATCACTCTGAACTGGTATGTATTTCTGGCCCTATTGTTTTTAGCAGAACAGTGCACTGAAAGAACGGCCTTTACTTACGGTATTGAGCAAATCTGACACTGGCGCAGACGTTGTTGGTTCCAGTGCAGACCTCAGTGCGGCCTGCACATTTCTTTGAGCCTCCACACCAACATGTCAAGGCTTCACCTGGAAAAAGACAGAAAAAAATCATATCGGGCCATTGTATGCAAACAATAACAGGAATTTATAGAAGGTATTATTAATGAGCTGCAGATTCCTTGTGGCTGGTTTTGAGGTTTGTGTTTCCCGTACATGAACTCACCCTGGCTGACAACCAGCAACAGCAGAAGAGCAAGAATCACAGTCTTCATATTTTCACTTGTCTGTACACCAATGTCTGTTTGAAAAAAGCAAAGGTGGAAAAGTGTCAGAAATAAATGTTACATTCAGCTAGGAGCACTTTAATCATGCACATATGAAAACACTTAACCCTATATCAATGTTCTTTTTAGTTACTTTTTAAATAACATGATTGATTCCACACAATGCTCTTTGACAAGTACAAATCTCTACTTTCATTAATTTTGGGGTGTCTGATTTAATTTTATAGAATTTGGAGAAAAAAATTGAAATGGTCTTGAAATAGTCTTGAGTAAATGTCGACATGTTCCAGTCTGGGATTATCCATCAACACACATTCCTTTAATTTCAGTCTAAATGATTCCTAATTTCTGCTTTTCTAACTCAAACATTAAGTATAATTTGCTAAAAATCAGGTTTCTTGACCATAAATTCCAAGATAACTGTAAAAGTAAAGTTAACAAGTTAGTGTTACGTAGTGTTAAACGTCAAAAAGGGACACACATTGAAAAAAGTGTTGAAAAAAGGGGCAAAAACGTAAGAAAATTAAAAAGATTGATTAAAAAGCGTCATCAAAGTGTTGGTTTTCAATTTTAATGGAAAGACAACACAGTAGCTAGAGATATCTTACCTGGTAAATTGTCCCTGTGGAGTGTTGATACCTCAGATGGTTTCTGCCAGGCTGCAAGCTTCCTTTATACTGTCGTGCAAGGACGGGCTGTCTTTTTTATTTAGACGTGTTGCGCAATAAATGGAAATCCAGTGTGTCACTAACTCTGAAAATGTCCGCTGGGTTTAAATCACAAACAGCGGCACATTTCAAGCAAGGCCATATCCACAATGACTCATATTTGTAAAAGAACACAACTGACGCAATGTTAATATTAGCTTTAAATGGTCTGAGTAAGGTGTGAACGTGCTTTCCTGCATGACGGCACCTGTGGAGCACAAGTTGCACTTACACCTAGACAAAATTTCCCAATAAGTCACATTTGGCACACTTTTTATTGGAGTGCAGTGTACAATGTTGACATAGTTGTGTTATTTTGCAATAAAAACAACAACAGATCACACAAAAATGAATAAAGATCTTTAACTGTAATAAAAGTTAAGCTTGAAGGTTTTATTTTTCTTGTTGAAAAATAGATTTTTAGTCCAAATCTAAATACTGGAATTTTTCCATGAGGTGCAGTGTTGGGCAAGTTACTTTTAAAATGTAACTGGTTACAGTTACTGGTTACTTCTTCAAAAAATTAACTAAATTAGATACTCAGTTATAAATGAGAAAAGCAACTAGTTACTTCAGAAAGTAACTAATATGTTACTATGAAGTACATTTTTGAATGCTCAAATATGATGCCACCTCCACCCTTCTTTAATTGGAACTTAAAAAACATGTGCATGTTCAATTATTTATGATAAATGTGAATATTAAGATGAAATGGCCACTTACACTATACATTGACATAAACAATGTACACACATCTAAACTATTTTAATGTTGCTGTGGAACAAAGTGAGACCAGCCTCCAATCAAATGCCATGTATGTAGATATCAATTCAATTCAATTTTATTTATAGTATCAAATCATAACAAGAGTTATCTCGAGACACTTCACAGATAGAGTGGGTCTAGACCACACTCCAGAATTTACAAGGACCCAACAGTTCTAGGAGTTTCCTCCAGAGCAAGCAACAGTGCGACAGTGGCGAGGAAAAACTTCCTTTTAGGCAGAAACCTCGGACAGACCCAGACTCTTGGTAGGCGGTGTGTGACGGGCCGGTTGGGGTTGGAATAAAAAGGCAATAACAGTTCCAAAAAAGTAGTAGTTTGTAGTAGTTCTTTGTAGTAGTTTGTGGCATAGCAGGGCACTGTGCGGCATTGCAAGGCACAGCAGGACGCGGCGGGGCACAGCAGAGCTTAGCAGGATGAACGTGGCATCGCGGAACGTGCAGCGGGACCATGTCTAGTGGATTGATACAAGTAACAACATAGATGTTTTGGAAGTTTTGATATTCATTGGCCCTCAACAGGCCACAACTGGGCAAAATGAAATACTGCTTGTTAAGCACTTTATAGTGATAGAGCGAGAAGCGAGGGCGAAGTGAGAAAGTGACAGTGGTTAGCTTCGGAGCAAGTAGCCACTCTAGAGGCATGGTGCCTGTTTTCTGACCATGGTGGGAAATCTTTAGCAGGAAAAGTTACCCCCCCACCCCCCTCCTTGATTTCATGACGCCATACCTGTCTCTCCTTGACTGACTCACTTCTGTTGTTCCTTGGGTTGTGACCATGACTATATGTGCTTATGGACACCGGCCCATCTCTACCTCTGATTGGCTTACCATGACATTTTATTCAACCTCAGCAAATCGTCAGCATTTCTGTGCTTGTCTCGTGCACGGCCCACTAACCAAGAAAGAAACAAAATCTTTGCCTCTCGGCTCAGAGATCAAGTTGTTCTGATGAAAAAAAACAATTTAAATTAAAGCAATGCACCGCCTCTTTCGGCAGTAACGGTAACGGCGTTATGATGATGGGAAGAGTAATCAATCAGATTACTCATTACGGAAAAAAGTAACTCCGTTATTACCATCACTGATGAGGTGTGACTAAACTAAAATCCAAGAAGCTGTTTTGTAATAAAGAGGCGTGAGAAGATCAGATACCACATTGTTATAATTAAATGTCAGAGCACTTTTATAATCCAAATATCAAAAGATGATATTACACAAGATGTCTCCCCTGGACAAATGTCCTACAGGAGCATTGATACCCTGTCTTCTTTTTTTATCCAGTCTTGTAATTGTGTGAAAGTTGTTATCTTGTTTTTCTTTGTTAGCTTTTCTTTGTTGACTGAATCTTATGCTATTGGACAGCCTGATTATTTCTCTTTTGAATGGTGCCACATTTGTAAGGCAAGGCAGCTTTATTTGTGTAGCAAATTTCAGCAACAGGGCAATTATAAGTACTGCATGTAAAACATTCAAGTTGTCCCCCCTCTCCTTGATTTCATAACGCCATACCTGTCTCTAGTTGACTGACTCGCTTGTGTTGTTCGTTGGGTTGTGACCACAACTATGGGTGCTCATGAACACCCGCCCAACTCTACCTCTGATTGGCTTACCATGAAAAGGGGTTCCGTCCTAACAACCACAAGGTAGTGCAATGTGATAGAGAAAGAAGAACTATAGCCTTCACAATTTTTTCAAGAGCAGGTGGAGGTATTCTTGTGGGAATCTCCTCAGTAAAACTGTCTAAATAAGGTAAAAATGCCCCATAAAATAATGACAAAGGTGTCATGTGTCCCGTCATAACAGCTGCAATAGAGCTAACAGGAGAGTCAGGGAGATGTCATCACGTACAGTCACACAGCCACACAAGTTGCAATTGATCTTTATTATGACTATGCAAAAGTACACAACACATGCGCATTTATTGACCTCATTCAGTCACTGGAAGATGTGTTGCGTAAGAGTCATTAATCACTAACACAGGTCAGTCTTGCAGAACGTGCAAGATGCTACACCAGGATAATTCAGTTTCCTGCAGGCACTTTCAGTGTAGCAACCCCAGAAGTTGTTTTGGTTC
>NC_048427.1:8386585-8441407 GCF_013103735.1 Etheostoma cragini | reverse complement strand
TGAACATTTCCTCGAGCCTCCACACCAACATGTCAAGGCTTCACCTGGAAAAAGACAGAAAAAATCATATTGAGCCATAGTATGCAAACAATAATATTAACTTACAGCAAGTATTATTAATGAGCTGCAGATTCCTTGTGGCTGGTTTTGAGGTTTGTGTTTCCCGTACATGAACTCACCCTGGCTGACAACCAGCAACAGCAGAAGAGCAAGCATCACAGTCTTCATATTTTCACTTGTCTGTACACCAATGTCTGTTTGAATAAAACATAGATGTAAAAGTGTTGAGAAATTAAATATTACATTTAGCTGAGAGCACTTTAATCATGCACACATGAAAAAACTTAGCCCTCATGTTGTCCTTGGGTCAAGTTGACCCATTTTCCTGTATCAATTTTGTTTTAACTACCCAAAATAACATGATTGATTCCACACAACACTCTTTGGCAAGTACAAATCTCTGTTTTCATAAATGTTGGGGTGTCTTATTCAATTTTATAGAATTTGGAGAGAAAAAATTTAAGTGGTTTTGAAATAGTACGGAGTAAATGTTGACATATTCCAGTCTGTGATTATCCATCAACATACATTCCTTTTATTTTAGTCTAAATAATTCCTAATTTCTGCTTTTCTAACTCCAACATTAGCCAGTATTTGCTAAAAAAACAGGTTTATTGACCATAAATTCCAAAATAACTGTAACACTAAAGTTAATTAGTTAGTGTTACGCAGTGGTAAATGTCAAAAGAGGGACAAACATAGAAAAAAAGTGTTGAAAAAAGGGACAAAAACTTAAGAAAGTTCAAATATCAATTAAAAAGCATCATCAAAGTGTTGGTTTTCAATTTTGATGGGAAGACAACACAAGGGTAAAATATACCTTACCTGGTGAATTGTCCCTGTGGAGTGTTGACACCTCAGATGGTTTCTTTCAGGCTGAAAGCTCCCTTTTGTGTGGACTTGTTGCATAATCTATGGAAATCCAGTGTAACATTAACCTTAAAATTGTCAGTGTCAGCTGGTATTTTACTCACACACACATTGACTTATCAAGGCCAGACGTGGATCCTGGAAACCCAAAATGACTCCACTAATTAACCCGGAGTAACTACAAATATTTTATTATAATTATCAATATCATTATTATTATTAATATTATTTTTACCTTTACTGGTGTCTTCATACAGGTGAAACCCTGCCATGTAGAGGGCTGTATGTAATGTTAAAATAGACCCATCATTTTGTTCTAATAACAACTGATACAACAAAAGTGAGAAAAGATCATAATATAATCAGATATAATAAAGGTTTAGGTTGAAGGTTCATTATTGATGGTAGAAAATGTTTGACCACAGATTCTCGGAAATTTTCCAAGAGGTGTGGCAAAAAGACCCTGAACGTTTCCTGTAAGTGGACCTGTACTCGTTGCGGAAAAAAGTAACACTGTTATTCCCTTCACTGATGAGGTGCGACAAAAAAAATTCCAAGAAGCTGTTTTGTAAAAAAAAAAAAAAAAAAAAAAAAGTTGTGAGAAAATCAGACAGCACATTGTTATAATTAAATGTCAGAGCACTTTTATAATCCACGTATAAAAAGAAGACACAAGATATCTCCCCTGGACAAATGTCCTACAGGAGCATTGATACCCTGTCAGCTTTTTTTATCCAGTCTTGTAATTGTGTGAAAGTTGTTCTCTTTGTTAGCTTTCCTTTGTTGACTGAATCTTATGCTATTGGACAGCCTGATTGTTTCTCTCTTAAATGGTGCCACATTTGTGAGGCAAGGCAGCTTTATTTGTATAGCACATTTCAGCAACAGGGCAATTCAAAGTGCTGCATGTAAACATTAAAGAGCAGTTAAAAACTAAAATTTAAAACAGACAACATATGAGAATAACGTTAAAGTGCAGTATTGGAAATTAACATTATTTAAAGAAAGGCAGCATGAAAAAGAAAGGTCTTCAGCCTTGATTATCTTTCCAATCTGAGTTTTCTCTGGTTTTGGGCCTCTGGTAGCCCCAGGCACTGACAAACATGTACATGTGCTGTATTTATATAGCACTTTTCTTGTCTTAACGACTACTCAAAGCACTTTTACATCATACAGGATACATTCAGCCAAATCAAACACATTCATACACTGTGGCCGAGGCTGCCGTACAAGGTGCCACCTGCTCATCAGATAAACACTCACACACATTCACACTCCAATGCGCAGCACTGGAGGCAACTCGGGGTTCAGTGTCTTGCCCTCCTTTGACATGGACTGCAGGGCCAAGGGATCGAACCACCAACCTTCCGATTGGCAGGCAACCGCTCTACCACTGAGCCACAGCCGCCCCATAACATTGAAGGCAATCTCAAAGCAGCGAGATATCAAGATGGGATTCTGCAACCAATGGTAATCCCATGTTGCCACACTCTGGGTAACTATGTCATCCAAGATGAAAATGCTCGCCCCCACAGGGCAGAGTTTATCGGCAACTACTTCCAGAATTTGGGAGTGGAGAGGACGGAATGGCCTGTCAGAAGTTCTGACCTCAAACCCATTGAACACTTGTAGGATCAGCTTGGGCGTGATTTTTGTGCCAGAGTGACCAACACAACCACGTTGGCTGACTTGTGACAAATGCTGGTTGAAGAATGGCATGGCATCCCACAGCAGTGTGTGACCAGGCTGGTGACCAGCATGAGGAGGAGGTGCCAGGCTGTTGTGACTATGTATGATTCTTCCACACGCTAGTGACGCTCCTGTTTGTCAAATGAAAAAATTGTGCCAAAGTGTCTTGTTACTTAAGCCATCAATAACCCAATCTACCAAAAAACACAAAGAAAAGCTGTTTTGACATCGTCAGAGAAGATTTGGCAAATTTTTCACGGGCGCAACCCAATTACTCGGCTATGCTGTTCATCCCACAAATGCATGTTCCTTACAAAGTGGCACCATTTAAAGATTATTTTATTTTCCACCTTCATTTTGACATGACAGCTAGGTGAGAAAGGAGAGAGAGAGGGGGAAGACATGCTTGTCACATATCAGATTCAAATCCTGGACCTCTGCGTCGAGACATAAACCTCTCAGTATATGTGCGCCTGCACCATTTATAAAGGAAATAATCACGCTTTTCAATAGTATACGATTCATTGCAAAGAAGCATTGTTACAACAAAGCAACAACCTACTAAACAGAAATGTCTTTGCCTTTTGTGCATAGTTTACTTTTTATACTGTTATAAATGTTGTTTTTTTTAAATCATAAATCAATGTATTTATTTGCTGCTTGGACTATTTACCATACTGTATATTTTGCAATGCAATGCCACTGTCAGTAAACTGTTAATTGTAAAAGAAGAAAGGGAAACCCCTTTTTATTGCTTATCATGAGCACAGTGTCACTACTTAATGAAGTGAAATCTACTGCACCAACACAGTTAAATACACAGTATGGGTTTCTTTTTTTCCTTTTGTAGTCTTTCTTGTATCTCTTCCACCACACGGTGGTGCAATGTGATAGAGAAAGAAGAACTATGGCCTTCACAGTTTTTTCAAGAGCAGATGGAGGTATTCCTGTGTGAATGTCCTCAGTAAAACTGTCTAATTAAGGTAAAAATGCCACATAAAATAATGACAAATTTGTCATGTGTCCCGTCCTAACAGCTGCAACAGAGCTAACAGGAGAGTCAGGGAGATGTCATCACGTACAGTCACACAAGTTGCAATTGATCTTTATTATGACTATGCAAAAGTACACAACACATGCACATTTATTGACCTCATTCAGTCACTGGAAGATGTGTTGTGTAAGATTCATCAATCACTGACACAGGTCAGTCTTGCAGAATGTGCAAGATGCTACACCAGGATAATTCAGTTTCCTGCAGGCACTTTCAGTGTAGCAACCCCAGAAGTTGTTTTGGTTCATGGCTATGAAAACATGTAAAAAAACAGGATTTGTTATTAGACAACGTCTACAAGTTTTTAAAGAAAGTAATCACTCTGAACTGGTATGTATTTCTGTCCCTATTGTTTTAAACTGAACAGTACACTGAAAGAACGGCCTATACTTACGGTATTGAGCATATCTGACACTGGCGCAGACGTCGCTTAAGCCAGTGCAGACCTCAGTGCGGCCTGAACATTTCCTCGAGCCTCCACACCAACATGTCAAGGCTTCACCTGGAAAAAGACAGAAAAAATCATATTGAGCCATTGTATGCAAACAATAATATTAACTTACAGCAGGTATTATTAATGAGCTGCAGATTCCTTGTGGCTGGTTTTGAGGTTTTTTGTTTCCCGTACATGAACTCACCCTGGCTGACAACCAGCAACAGCAGAAGAGCAAGCATCACAGTCTTCATATTTTCCTGTGTCTGTACACCAATGTCTGTTTGAATAAAGCAAAGATGGAAAAGTGTTGAGAAATTAAATATTACATTTTGAAAAAAACTTAAAGATATCTTACCTGGTGAATTGTCCCTGTGGAGTGTAGATACCTCAGATGGTTTCTGTCAGGCTGCAAGCTTCCTTTTATGTGACTTTGTTGCATAATCGATGGGAATCCAGTGTAACATTAACGCTAAAATTGTCAGCTGGGATTTTACTCACAAACACAGTGACTTCTCAAGGCCATGTGGATCCTGGAAAAAAAAACAAAAGACTCCACTATGACACCAGGGAAAACTAAAAATATTATATTATTATTATTATTATTATTATTATTACCTTTACTGGTGTCTTCATACAGGTGAAACACTACCATACAGGTGAAACCCTGCCATGTGGAGGGCTGTGAAAAATGTTAAAATAGACCCATCATTCTGTTATAATAACAACTGATACAACAAAAGTGAGAAAAGATCTTCCGATGTAATAAAGGTTCAGGTTGAAGGTTCATATTGATGTTAGAAAATGTTTGACAACAGATTTCTGGACATTTTCCAATAAGTGTGGTCAAAGCTCCTGAACATTTCCAGTAAGTGGATCTGTAAGATGTTTTTGTTGACATGTGTTTTTGGCATTCCTGCAAATTGGCAATCATTTTGGGAGTCAGAGAGATATAGGAAGGGTGATTAGAGAGAAGTGACGACGTGCAGCAATGGACCCTTGTCTGGACTAGAAACAATACAAACCCCAATTCCAATGAAGTTGGGATGTTGTCTAAAATCTAAATGAAAACAGAATACAAGGATTTGCAAATATTTTTCAACCTATATTCTATATACCATGAATGTTCAAACTGGAAAACTTATATATCATATAATATAATATACTTGCAAATATGCATTCATATTGAATGTGATGCTTGCAAAAAGCTGGGACTGGAGCAACAAAAGACTGGGTAATCAGAGGAATGCCCAAAAAACACCTGTCAGGAACAGATGGAAAGGTTTATTGGAAACAGTCGAGTGTCATGATTATGCTGAAAAGGCTCAGTCGTTCACATTTAATCGAGGTTCATCAACAACTGCGTGAGCAAATAGTCCGACAGTTTAAGACCAACGTTTCTAAACATACAACTGCAAGGAATTTAGGAATTTTTAATAATCTACAGTCCATAAAATCATCAAAAGATTCAGAGCTTCATCTGTCTAATTCATTAATTCTCTGTAGAAAAAAACACCAGGAGAGCAAGAATCACAGTCTTCATGTTTTACTGTAAGACAACTAATGACAATGTTCTTTTCAACATTGTTCACTTTTGAAATAAGTAAATGACTCACCTGTAATGTTACTCTGAGTAATGCAGCTGCTCAAACACAGTGTGATTTGAAGGCACAGTATGATAATGATAATGTTGACGTGTTTCCCCACTTTTTTCCCCACGATTTTCAACATATCAGCTCTTTCACTTACTCATCATGGCACTTTCTGTCACTTGCTGTTCCTGGTTTCTGACAGAAAGCTGTGTTTTGTTGACATAACCTGTTGCATCAGAGCCAATGGACATAAACAAACTTTGAACCGCGTGTGTGAAAAAAAACAGCTTGAATGAAATGTACATTAAAATATAGATATAAAGCTTGAACATTCCTCTGTTTTTAGCAGGAATGATTGTGCTGAACTGCTGACGAAAGATACTGTACGTTCACTTATATAATAGGATTGAGAGTCAGGACGGATCAGCCCAAAGAAAAAAAACAGGATGAACCAAAAGCGTTTTACCAAAAACTCATTGAATTCACTAATGAGACAAAATAACAGCTGCAAATCCTCTTTTTGGAAAAAGCCAACTGGGGACGTTCTGTGTTGCACACTTCTCACCAGAGATTTTATTTCATTTGTGGACAATTTCTTCTGTTAAATGAAAATAACACCAATCATCCCTTTAACGCCCTGCCTTTCTACGAGACAATACACTTTATTGTCCCTGTAGGGACATTTGTCTTGCCTCAAATGCTCCACACATTACATATTGTCTTCATCTAGCAGCCTCCATAGTAGTAATACTAAATAATAACCAACATATACAACTAGAGACCATCTTGCAATGGGATCACACCAGCCGCGATGTGAAATAGGGCCAGGGGCGTAAAATTGGGGGGCCAAGGCCCCTTCCCTACTTTCTACCCTTTTACTACCAGCACCCTTGCTCAGACCACACCCATTTTCAAACTCGGCCTTCATTCTGATCTCAACTACACATCTATACATTTTTGTGACTGTGTCTTCCACGGTTGCTACACTATTGCTGTGACAAAATCTGGCCACAGACAGAACTGTAAACACCTGTCAAAGTGGTTGTTCCCGCTACAGTAGGTGTCTCCAGGACTACAATAGCAGCGTAGCTGTTGCGGCAGGTAAAAAGACACATCACACACAACCACATCACACAACCACTAATTACACACATTGCAGAGCCCCTTGCATCATGCTATGGAGCTATTGCACAACCCCTGGAGCCTCAAGCAACACTATTTAAAGTTAGGTAGGCACAAATGAGTTCCTAAATACAGTTGAGTTTACATTAGGGTACTCTATATTGTCTGCCAGAGGATAAGAGCTCATACTCAGCGTGGAGAATATGACGATCAGACAATATTCTCTGTACTTGCCTGAGAACAGACTCCAGCTGTATTGACTGGAGGTACTAGTGTCCATTCCTCCCCATAACCTCCGTGGCTGTCTGTACCAGACAAAGAATCTTAGATTTTAACTCTACAGATTGCTATACAGTATCATGATACCACAGCCTAATAGATATAATAAACATACACCCCGAGTCTGTGTAAAAAGTATAACTTGTGCTGTAACAAGAACACAACATGGGCAATCCAGCAAAAGGGGTTGTCCAAGTGTCCTTAGTTTTTTCTCATTTAAAATGAGATGGTTGGCATCACACCAGTGCACACAACTCTCCATTTCAGGGAAATAAGCTGAAAGACCGGTCTTAACATTTTTTTTTAATGTGGCTCCTAAGGCGGCTGTTTACTCGTTTGTGTATAATGTGTTTGTGGGAAACCTGTGCTGATTGATCTGTTCTGAAAAGGCATTGTTAATCCTGACATAATGGATTTGAATAGTCACAAAGGAGAAGTACAACTTTATTTTAAAAAGAATTGACACTCATCTGTTTCAATTTTGGTATTAGCAGATAGGGTTGAAGTGTTTTAAAAACAGAGCTAAATTCAACAAATAGCAGGCCTGCATAGGCCTTGGAGTCTTCCAAGTGCTTAATAAACAATCTTACGACATAACCGAATGTATGCAACGATACAACAACCTGTCACACATACAGTTAATGTAAAAATAACCTTGATCTCTCTGTCAAATAACAGTGACGTGCCTGAATTCCAACTGAAGAAAGTTTAGAGCATTGCGTCAGTTAATTACTATTCCATCTCCTCACGCTCCAGCGCTAACACAAATATCTGAACATCTGCATTTGTTACTGAGCTTTAATCAGAGTTGGAAGATAGATGAGATAGTTTTCTGAGTGACCTGAGATGTTTTATTCAAACAAAACAATTGGTGCGATTAAATGTGACAACATAGTAAATGACACTTTCATACATTTTTGCACACTTTATTGTGTCAACCAAAAAGAACAATTGAATGAATAAAGTATAAGTATCTAGTCTGGCTATCACCAGACCAAGCTCAATCTTTAGGGCAAAACCAAATTACCAGCAGATTGCGCTGGGTTTACCTTTTTTTTAAACCATATTTTGTAAATAAATGATTTACAAAATATGGTATTTGATAAATGATATTTAAGTTAAATTTATATGCAGCTATGTCGTGTTTATAGAATTATATATCCTTGAGAAAGGAATTGTAAAGCTTTCATACCTTTGTTTTGTAAAGAGCAATTAAACCTATTTCACAGCGCTATATTTAATGTCGGAGTGGTGAGGTAAAAAATGTATTTGAATCTCATGAAGGGTCTTAAGGAGAGCTTCAAACTGGAGATGTTCACTGGAATTATAATTGAAATCATATATGATGTACTGCTTAGTGGACTTTGGATATTAGATATTCGTATAGTCCAAGAACTCACAAATAACAAAAGCTGAAAAACATTTTAAAAACAATTACCAATCTACACCGTGTGATGCAAATACTCTGTTCACATTTAAGTAACAAGTGTGTCATTTCTGTTCCCCCGCATATTAAAACAACCAACCACTCTGACCTGTCTGCCTTACAAATACAGTTTCCATGTACACAATCAACAGGTTGTCATGTAGAATGCTTACACATTAATTTGGAAACCTTTTCCTTAGGAAAAAGAATTAACAACTTTACCATGCAAGGAGGTAACAGATATTATCAACACCAAATTGCTCTGAGGATGTTGGAAAAAATATACAGTATATTCTGGAACTCTTCTTTTTTAAAGACACACGTCAGTAAATCCAAGATAATGCACGAAATACATGCTTTTGCATAGAAATGGAGTAAACTGTGTGGGATGACGAATAGGAATTAAGAAGGGGCACTATAGCGCACACACTGACAATCTCCAGCAGGGTCTCTCTTTAAACACTGTAAGACGTTGCATGTCAACAACTCTATTTTTTCCACTTGCAGAAAAGTCAGTGATTGTGCCCCTGAAACTGTTTAATCTATGAGGTCCAGACACCACGAGTGCTCTGTGCTCTGAGTCTGGGCACCAATGCTGGACCTTTGTGATGACTCGCTCTCACTGTCCCTCCTCTCCATAGACCCCCCGTTCCCCAGGAGGCACTCCAGACTCGTGTGTGCTATGGCAGATGGGTCGCCCAGTGGAATGTTGGGCTCGACAGCATCTGATTGAAGTGCACCTGATTCCAGCGAGGATCTAAGAGGGTTGCCTGGCAATGTAGGAGGAGAGGCAGACGCAGGATAGATTGAGGGGTTTGAGTCCTCGATTTGGAAGTTAGATGTGTCCTGGATCAAATTATGAGATGTTGGAGCGGACATCAGAACACAATGGGAGGCTTGTGATAGGGCAGGCAGAGATGGGGGGTAAGAATTGGGTGGCAAGTCCAGCAGGCTGTGTGTCGACGAGTAGGACGAGTATTCATCACTATCACTGGGGGGCTGCAGGCACAAAGTGGGCTGGGACTGGCTGATGGTGTTCACGCTAGAACTGAGAGGCCTGTTGCCAGAGTCTTTATGCCCAGCATGAGGTGCGAGGCCTGCACTTCCACCCTGGAAGCCTGGGCTGATGCTAAGAAGAGACGGGCTGGTCCACAGATGTGTGGTCATGCTCCCAGCGTTGTGACACAACAGGTCTAAACTGGATGCAGAGTTGACAGAGCGGGGCGGACAGGAGTTAACCGGTGGACTACAGGATTGAGGCCGTTGGTGGCTCTCTGTTTGGGTTTCAGGAGATCCACTGTAGCTCCAGTAGCCAGCGGGTTGGTCATTTTGGTAGCTGTGTCCTTCTCGGCTCCCCAGATCGTTATAGAGGTGGCAGGCTGAAGCTAGGTTGAAGGGCATGTCGGTGTTAGCGGCTGTGGGAGGCCCGGACACCATTTGGATGCCACAGGGGCACGAGGGGAGGGAGGCTTTGTAGTGATGCAGAGACAAGTGAGCCTGGAGGAGATGCATCATGTGGTGCAAGCTCTTGGTGAGCTCGGATACTTCCTGGTTTAATGTGCCCATCTGGGTAGAGAGTGCACACAGTTTAGGCGAGAAAATCAAAAGACTTGGAGCATATTCTATTATTAAACTGAGCAAATGTCTGCAGCTTCAAAAAATCTGCCCAATTACGTCCAGCACAGATTAACAGATTAATCAGCATCTATTTTGAGGTTTAGTATTGGATTCATGCCCCGATAAAATCTTCTAATGGCCTCATAAAAGAAGACCTTTTTTTTTAATCCCTCCATGACGTAAGAATGGCTTCTAACGCAGTAGTGGAATCCAGTGGGACACAGACTAAGGTAACTGACGCAAATAGGGAAGAAAGTAGACAGAAGACTGGAAACAAGAGAGCAAAACAAAACAGGAAAAGAGGCCAGAGAAAGGCTACAAGTAGGGCTAGGTTGTCATATAATGTTTTTTTTCTACCGACTGTTGAGTCAGCACTCCTGCACTGCAGAGGTACCCTGCTGATAAATTAATATTGACTTCAGACACCACCTACCTGGGCCCATCTGGATCCTCTCGCTGCATCTGCTTTCGTGTTTTTAGTGCACTATAGGCCTCTGTGGCATGGCCTAAGCGTTTTTTTCCCCCTTACATTACTTTTATACTTTAAGTAGTTTTGAAACCAGTACTTTTACACTTTTACTTGAGTAAAAAGCTTGATTTTATACTTTGAACATAGTATCTATCCTTCTACCTGAGTTTTGAATGTGAATACTTTGACACCTCTGTTCTGCACTGAAGATGAATTGTAGTGAATTCATTTCTGCAGACTGAAAGAGGAAGTCATATTTTAATGTTGAAATAGCACGCAGGTTGTGTTTTCTAATCAATAAATAATTAATGCTTTCTGTATTTCATATTCAGTGTCTCCAAAATACTTAACAGACAGAAGGCAGACGGGAAGATGAGAGATACAGAACAAAGTTGATTCGGACCTGTGAAGCTACATTATTTTTGGTCCAATCAATTTTAATTTGGGATAAGGGGCTGTACATTACCTTTTGGTTGAGTTGACTGATGCTCTGGTTGACGTCTTCCGTCTCCAGCAGCTGAGTTACATTCGCTTGTGTGGAGACTGAAGAAATGAGCAGAAGAATATAGTAAGTGGCTGACTTACAACACAACCACAAAGAGAATTCATCAATATTAATACGAAAAAAAACAACATGTGTGACTCCAGAGGACAACAATTTACATAAACAGTATGTGTAAGTATTGCATATATCCACATATACATGAATACATGTACTGTGTGTACAAATTAATGTTATACAATACACTGCGAAAAACATGTTACAGAGCTATTTCATTGGATAGTGTCCATGTTATGTGTATTATCTTTAGAAATAGTTTAAACAAGCTTAGTAGAACGTTTATTGACTGTATGTTGTTGCTGCAGTGTTAGGATCTACAAGATGGAATCTTGTTTAGACTTGAAACATGACCAGCATGTAGCAGCAGTAGACAGACCACGGCAGCAATTTTGTGGAATCTATGAGGCAAAACACTAATATTTAATATTACAAGCAATCCTCTGGGAGGCGCTGTAGCATGGCCAAAACAACCAAAAACAAATCAGGAGCTTTATCTTAAACCACAGTTTTTAAAACCCCTTTTTTTTGTATTTAGGAAGCTGTATTGTACATAGGTTGTGTACTGGTGTGTATGTTGGTTGCCAAAGCCCTTGTTAAACTAAAGTACATTATAAATGAACTGAATGTGATATTCATCGATCATCAGGGTATAAAGCTCAGGTCAGACTATCTGTACACTGCTGTGACCTGTGTTGTCCTTTAACATGTTCTCTGACTCTTTGGACACCTGGCTGTCATTTCATTACGCTGCGCTCTCATATTTCTCCCAGAAGGAGGCAGGGCAGCATTGTTGTATCCACTGTTTGAACTCTGGAGTTTACCTCCAGCCATCTGGCACCCAGGTGACCCTCGCAGCTGGAGGTGGTTTGACTTACCTTGGGTGCTGCCTCCCGTGTTGGCTTTAGGCCCGCTGTGCTCCACGTTGAAGTGGAACGCGTGTCCATTGTCTTCGATGCCATCTACAACCCTGGCAGGGGAGGGGGTGAAGAGGAGGGAAGCTGGAGTTAATGTAACAGTAGAGCTTTTTCAATTATCATTGGAGCCAGCAGACGACCCAAGAAAGTGCCATGAGAGCTGCAGCTGGCAGAGGCCCGTGCAGGTTTAAACATGAGGAGAAGAGCCCAGTCTGGAGGGCAGACACCTGAGCTCTCTGAACCAACATTTACCCATAGCTAGGACTTACTTGATGACTTAGGGATACATTATGAATTCAGATGGTTAGGGCAAGAGGATAAGGTGCTCTGGTGATGAAATGCAGAGACATCTGTTGAAATATGCAATGCAAATACACTCCATTTACATTACGTTGATGATGCAGGTTTATGTGGCATTACTTTAGGCATCTGTTACTGCAACACATCCTACTTACGGTTGACCATCTCAGACGTTCTAAGGCAATCATAGCTAGGGGAAATATATGTGTGTGTATATATATATATATATATATATATATATATATATATATATATATATATATATATATATATACACTGTACATAACGTAACAACGCTGTCTATGACACAGTCAGATTAGACCTCAAGGTAAAAAACCACATGGTAAAGTGGTGCTGTTAATGAGGCAAACCACTGTGAAATAGTGGGGGACACAATTTTTGAATGAAATACACTACAATGTTGCTACTCATTAAAGTTAAAAATTAAACTTTTTTCATTTAATGTAGTGCAAAGAAAAATCAATTCAAAACATCCTTTACATATTAATGCAATCCAATACAACCTTTTTTTCTGCCTTTGTGAAGCTTATTACTTTTTTTGTTGTTGACACTGTGCCAGCTGTTCAAGCTGCCTTACGGTAATCTTGAGACTAAAGTTTGAAGAGTTGTGGTGTTGGACTGCATTAGAAAAGTGTTCCGTTTCCACTATCACATGCTATACAGTATGGTATTGAGGGTAGAAATATAATGAAAGAATCCAACATAACAATAATGTACAGACTCTGTACTCAGATACTGCATCATCAAACTGAATCAAAACACAGTTTGGCGTAAAAATCAACAAGACATTTTAGTTTCTATTATTTCTATATTGTCCAACCATCCACCAAGATCTAAAAAAAACGTTTTTGCTTGTTTGCTGCTTGTGTTAAGAAAATTGAATTTTATGATATTTTATCAATACCTGGGACTGAGATCTGGGGGTCCAGAGCAGGTGACAGTTGGGATAAGCAGCGTTGAAGGTTTCTGCACGGCCCCCAACACTCCCTGAGCTGAAGCTGGGGCAGGGGTGGCTTTATGGGAGCCATGCTCTTTTTTCGACGGTGGCTGAGGTGATGATCTCTGCTCGTGGACGCGGCTGATGATTGGTGAACGACAGTGTCGCAGGGCAGTGAACTCACGCAAATCTTCGCCCAGGAGGTTTCCCAGGGAGGTACGGCGTACAGGGCTGCTGATGTTGGGCAGCACGAGGTTGCGACGGGAGCGGGCAACTGGAGAAAGGTGGAAGGAGTCCTCAGGGTCATTCCCCTTTGTTTCCATGATAGAGGAGAGCCTGGATTCCTGCAAATACAACATGAAGCATTAATAACTGTACACTTACAGTTTCACTAAGTACTGCACTGGTCCTTAAACTGCCTGATTTGTGTTTGAGGATATGAAAACAGATTCGTAAATACTGGAATATTAATTACATGAATACTGAAATATTTAAAAATATCAGAAAAATGCCACAATACACAAATCATTTCATGAGTAATCTGGCACATAACAACTCTTCAATTTAATTTCTTTTAAAAGATAAAGAGCAATTATTGTGACATTTGTATTTAAATGAGATACAGCTGATGATATTTTAATCACATTACTTATATTACTTATTATATTTGCTACAAAGTTGCCACGCCTGCCCAAGTGCTTCTGAGTAAAAACAACTGGTTTTACATAAAATTTAACTTTTAATAGCAGATAAAACAAGCACTGTAAACAGTATTTTAATAATAGAAAATTAAGGCGGCGAGACAAGCATACAGTAGATAGTAAGAAAAGTAGCTCACAAGGTTTCCCATTAGGAGCTACTGACCCAGTTAGCAGGCTAACTCCAGGGACAGAACTCTTTTCTCTATTCCAAATGAGGTTCAACCTGAAGGGGGAAGTCCGGGCACAAACCCTCCAACAGCACTCACTTGCATTACAGTATGCACTATAAAAACACAAAGCTTTGACCTAAAAAAACAGACACACCTGCTAAAAGCCTAGAACTGCAATGCATGACACAAATGCACCTTTGACAACAATTGTGTTGTGGTCTAAACTACTTCGATAGAATTCAGAAACAGGCTTTGTGAATTTATTAAAAAATGTGTATTATTTTCAGGAAGTTGTGTTTGGTGGAAAAAGGAATAATGATGCCCCTGAGAGAAGAAGAAGCCTTCATTTGAACTCACATGATAAAGCCTAGGTGACCGTGAAAACCTGCTGAGGCCCTGCAGAAACAAAAAGAAAGCACCAGGGATTATAAGACACTGCCTCAGGCAAAAAGTATTCATTTTCCCAACTTCATATCCTGTTTATTCAACTTAAAAAAAAAAAAAACATTAAAATGGGTCATCAGAATTAAACACTTAGAAATTAAAAGGTGCCCTGTAGAGTTTTCTTATTAGCAAAAACATAACAAATAATGTTATGTTTACTATCAGTGTTACTCACCAAAAGGGATCCTGTCTATTCTTTATGTCTAACAAATGTGTCCAGCGCACTTTCTTCCTCATTAAACATTTGTAAAGCTGATTTTTTTGTAAGGATTTTAAAATCCAGAATTGTCTTTGTTGGTGCACTGCAGCATACCTTGCTTGTAAAACTACTTCCTGTTGATCAGTAAAAAAAGTGTAACACCACTAGCAACTAGAGGTTAAAAATCTTTATCGGGGATAGGCGCCGATACAGCACCCACGGAAAATAGAGTGCATCCACGTGTGCCAGATTGCCAGGAGGCTGCATTCATTTAAATTAAACATTGCAGTTGGTGCCAAGTGGAGCGTGTCAGTTAAACTCCTCATCTCCAATCCGATCTCTATTTGTGAAAAGTGGTGCTGTCCTGAGTTGAAAGAAAGACTACTTTACTGTCAAGTTAATAGGTGTGTGTCTTTGTGTCGGCCGCTGCCCTTTTTCTAAGGTTCTGAAATGCAATTTTTCTTTGACAAAGACGTGCGCCCGTGAGCACCCACAGAGGAAAACATAAATTGGTACTTATGACACAGGGAGCTTTTTATTTTAAATTGCTCCCAATGTCTTTGCATTTGCTAAAGAATACACTAAATTTAAATTTGATTTCTACTGTTTTATCCACTCAAATTTATTTTCCTTTTTGGATGACAGAGCTTTTGCTACACAAGCTAAAACACATAACCAGTCCATTCTCTACACTCGATTGCAGAGGGATTCCAGCAAAGGTTTGTCTTTCTGCTGGCATGTGGAGACATTGGGACAAAATAGCATAATCACCACCTGGATGGCAAATGGATCTGTGTGTAAATTCTTCCCTCATGTGCTTCTGACAACATGGCTTAATGTGAAAGCCACAGTCTATCGCTCCACCAGTATAGTGCCGGTTATGCTCTTTGATGCAGGAAAACACATTCAGTATAATCCTTCATTGAAACACAATACTGAGTTTACTAAAAGGCGGTATAAGCAAAGAATATAACTCGCCGTGAGACTTTGAATCTATTCAGACAGCGCTGGTATGTGAGGCACAGGGGACAAATCTGTGAGTCTATTCAAGGCAGGAACAAATTCTGTCATAATGAAAACTAACCCCGGAGAAACATGGAATGATTAACTAGCCAACCAGAAAAATTGGTGCCAAATGACATCAATTTATGGGGCACGGATGCCACAAGTGTCCCACATATTTGCAGGGATCTAATTGAGGAAAATATTTTCATTTTTCCCCATCACTCACAAGTGTGCTTTCTTGTGTTTGCACATGCAAAGAACAGATCTACTTACATATTGGTATGCATGTGCACACAAATCAGTAACTATAGAGGATGTTTACATGATGACTCAGGGTCAGATTTCCATGACCTATTGTACTGAAGGAGTGTTTGTGAAATGACACTGTCACCTGCGATAGTTGTGACATTGTTGTCATCTCGTCTCTGTACCTTTTCAGCCCAATCCTGCTTGGTATTTTTATCCCATTCAACATGTCATAAACGTTGCTAGAATTTAAAAAAACAACGTATTTCCATCCCACCACTGGTGGCTGCCTTTATCAACTTTGTTAAACTGTTGTTTTCACATTAGGCTCCAAAGGGGGTTGCATCCCTGTCACTCCTGACCGGTCAGCTTCTTCTTTACACTCCATGACTACTGACTACTTAATTCTCCCTGTGACAACATGGTCATTATAGTCTAACACGTTTGGACTCCCTGGTGGTGGAATGACAGTCCCACTCTGCCAAGGACAGCACAGTCACCCCTTATCTCTCAAAATCACCTCCCTTAAGAGATAAGGCATGGTCCTAGGTATTAGACCAAGTGCTCAAGTTACGAAAGGGGGCATGGTTTAAGCAGAGGGGGTGGGTCAAACCATCAACAACAAAGTAAGAACTCTCTGCTAAGTTCAATGATACCTCATACAAGGGTCTACCTTAAACGATTCAAATGTTAAAGGAAGGGGTGGCGGAGTATTTGGGCAGGGTTAAAGTATAGGGGGCGCCTCAGTAGCACATGTAAACAACACATTACAAGTTTCATGTAAATCAAATGTTTGTCATATAAGGCTGATTCAAGGCTGATCAGTTGAAATCTCTAGAAGAAGTTTGTTAAAATACGACATGTGGAAATGGCCATAATCAAACAAATTTCGAACATTCCAATTAAACGGCGGACTTCCTGTTGGGTTTAGGGTATGGCTCAAATGACCTTTTTTTCCGTCTTGACATGCCTCATATGTGTACCAAGTTCTGTTAGTCTACGTTAAACGTACTGCAGGGGCTCCATTTTTTAAGTTTGTGTAGGGGGCGCTAGCAAGCCATTTTTATGCACATATTCCCCAAACCCTTAAATACGCACATGTTTAACAGACTTGATACAACTGACAATTTTGGTGAGTTTTTGAGTATGTTAAGCCCCTCAAAAAGGCATTTCATTTGCAGGAAAAAAGAAAAACGGAATAATGACTTTAGCTTCAATAGGGCCTTTGCTGCTGTCAGCGCTCGGGCCCTAATAAACTAATGAGCAACAGAACCTTCAGCAATGGGAAAGGCCAGGGGGAGTAAAAAGAATTGCTTGAAGAAAGTTAAAAAAAACTTGAGAATGTCAATAAGGATGAGATTGGGAAAGCCCTTGGGGAGCTTTGTCAGTTTAGTCAGTCACACATCAAAGATATCTAGGCATTCATTTGCTTTGATCGTACGGTTCAACAAAATGCCATGCAAAACAGCCATTGAACTAGGTTGCACACCATTGCAGTATTCAATTTCTGGGTTTCGTGATGCATCTTTACAAACAATATATAACAATGCCTGAAAACATGTGTTACTTGTATAACATCAACAGGTGCATTTTCTCGCCAGATGGAGGATAACCTTGCCTTAAGTAAGGCTTTCATCAATAACTATGAGGGGGAACGGGTCGCACTGAGAGGGGGTCAGTGTCTAGTGTAATGTCATCCTGCTATGCTTTGTGGTGGCAACAGGGAAGCGATACGGCTTCTTGACAGTGCCACCCACACATGGTAATTTGTGTGCCAATCAAGACCCAACAGCCCTTTGGTCGTAGAACAAGTGTCTAGGAGAGTGACAAAGGTACCTCAGGGGGGAACAAATGTGTTGTCTGGCATGTTGTATGGTCTGTTCTGTTTTATTCTGTGTGTGTGTGTGTGTGTTTATTTTTGTTTTCTTCAAGCAGGAAACCAGCATCAGCAGATCAATGTGTAATAAGAGAAATTGTATTTCCTCAGTCCTCATTTGACTAAAACACATTGAAACTAGACTGATTTCTTTAGGTTTGAAAACACTCACTTATGCATCCCTACTACTCACCTTATCTACAAGACATTGGGTGAAGGTTGGTGGAGGTTTAAGCATATTGAACTAAGGTTTTGAGAGTTAGGAATTGGGGAATGAGTTTGAATAGACAGACTCACAATTTAGAATCTAACATCTAACATCTAAACAACACCGGTTTTCTGCGTGTGAGTGTGTCTTTACTGCAGTACCTCGTCCTGGCTGCCCTCACGCAAGTTGTAGGTGAGGTTATTGTGGATGTCAGAGGCGAACATGCTGGCGTACTCAGGGTAGAGATCCAGCACCTCTCTCAGACCACGCACATTGATATACTGGAGGTCACAGTAAGTCAGTGCCTTCACATCAGCATTGGTCTTGATCACCTCGTCTGTTCCAGGCAGGTCCGACCCAATCAGGTCCCCTTTTCCTAAAATCAAAACAATAAATATTCCCTGTCCTGCTCCACTACATGAACACCCGAAAGTGACGCTTTAAAAGGTCCACATCAAAATACATACCTAATATTGCCAACACCATGCAGTCTTTCAGCACCTCCAGGGACCCAGAGCAAACAAAGTAGTTGGCATGCAGAGCATCCCCCTGACGGATGAGGTACTCCCCAGGGACGCAGAAGGACGTTTTTATATGGAGGGAGAGTGAGCGCAGGCAGCCACGACTAGCCCCCTTGAAGACCGGCAGTTGGAGGATGTCCTTATTCAGATGCATGGCAATGTCGGCCTGTAGCTCATCAGGGAAGTCGTGTAGGAGCTGGGCATGTGTGATAGATGTAATGAGGTGTGACACTGTTGCTACTAGCAACAGTGTCACACTGTTCATTAGAGGGGTAACCCCTCTAATGAATTTCATTAGGATGTCAATTGCTGGTGTACAGGCGTTGTGCTGTGATCATAAACAATTACAGCTGCAAAGGGTTGTAAATGGATTGTAGAAAAGAATTCAGTGCTCAAACACCATGTAAACACTGCCCTGAAGTTTCTTAAGGGCAGACAGCACGATGTACAAAAGTATTACATGACAAAAACAATGAAAGGGGCCCTTACCGCATTGGTATCTATACCATTGTTGACAGACCATGTGGTCTGGAAGTACTCCAGCATGCGCTGTTTGATCTGCTTGGGCAGATGGTGGACACAAATGAATTCCTTCAGGTCCTTCATGCGCGTGTGGTAGAGAGAACGCCGTGAATACATACGCTGAATGATGGCCGTCACGTTACCAAAGACTAGGGCGTGCATCAGCGCTGTGTGATGGAAACAAATATAAAGGCTGAATATTTGTATTGCTAGGAAAAAATATAATAATCTAAAATGTTATTCTGAAGGCTTCTTTTTTTTCACCTACTACAATTTGAATGCGTTAAATCTTACTTTTTAGGGTGACTATTTCTTTTCACTTCTTTCAAACATTTTTGCTTCTTTGAAATAAAAATAAAATTTTATATTAACCACCAATCATCTACAATTGTTATTGTGTATTTGCCAACTGATCCAAAGTAATTTACTAGTTTGTTTATATCATTGTTCTGACAAGCAGTCAAAACAATAACTGGATTTTTGCACTAATAATTGCCACCTTAGCTTAAATAAACTGTTTATTGGTATATAAAGATGGCAACAAGCTGCGTTTACAACACAAGCCAAACCAACCCACTTTCTGCTCAAATCTCTTGCCCTGGCATGTCAAGCTAACACGCTATTATGCCAAAATGCCAGAGGGAAAATGTGACCTGGTGTCAGACTTACCGCCGACAAGCATGGTGCAGATGGAGAAGATCTTCTCAGAATCGGTGTTGGCACAGACATTGCCAAAGCCCACACTGGTCAGGCTGCTGAGAGTAAAGTAAAGCGAAGCAAGGTAGCTACTGCGCATTGTCGGGCCGCCTGCTGTGTTATTGATGTAGGGCATCTCCAGACGTCTGCCCAGCTCATTTAGCCAGCCTTGAAAGAGGAGGTAGAGCATGAGCAAACAATGTCCATAGGGTAAGAGTTCATGTAATTGTTATGTCTGTGTGTCTTCTGTCAGCTCTGATTCAGATGGTAGAGCGCGGATGACACTGCAATACCTGATCTAAGAAAGACAAAAATGTATGCTTGAGTCCTTGTGTGTGCCAGAAAGAGATGTCAGGAGGCTGGCATGTTTGTGCAAGACAAGGGCAGAATTAGATTGGTTCTTTCAGGGACATACTGTATAAAAAAACTAAAGTGCTAATATGCAGGTATGACCTAATCTCCCTATAGACTGAATATACTGCCACAAATGTATGCACAATCACATATACAGACACAATTACTAACACAAATACAAACACACACACACATACATTGCAGATAATGGGGTAGATATGGGCCTCCATGTTGTACCATTTTTAAACAGTGACACCAACAAGACATTGCTGCGCTGCCTCCTACCAGTTTTGTTTTCTGTTAGCTTTTGATCTGGTTAAAGACAGTCCTCATTAGAGCATCAGAGTACAGTGTTTGCCAGCATCTCACCACTGAGCAGAGCTAGATATCCCAATAGGTGAGTCATGACTATTTATAGCTGAGTGGGGACACAGCAAAAGTAAAATCTAGTCTTTGGTGTTATTTATTGGAATTTAAACAAGAAAACAACTGACTTAAAGAGCACCTAACTGAACAAGTCTGGATAGCCAGCTCTGTGCTTAAGTTATGAAATGAACACTTTGAGCACAGCGAGGTCAAAGAAAAACTAATGGCAAAAAATATAAAAACAGCTGGAGCAATTCTTGTACTACATTTGTCTGCAACCCTTGCTGGACGAATCACCCAACCTAAATTTCCCGCTTCATCAGCTTCTTCTTCAGCAAGGCCTCAATCAGACTCACCAACTTTCCAGGTTGTATTGCCCATCATCTCATGGCGTCCGATTATGTACCAGATGCACGCCATCCAGTGTGCCAGCACAGCAAACACAGACATTAATATGGTCAGCACCAAGGTGCTGTGCTGGGAGTAGCGATCCAGTTTCTGAAGCAGACGAAATAGGCGCAGCAGGCGTACCGTTTTCAGCAGGTGGACAAGGGATGTCTAGCGACAGAGAAAAGGAGAGAGAAAGTGAATCCTTCTGCCTTGTTATATCTGGAAACACACTTTGACTGTACATACATTGCATTTACACAGCTGAATGTCACAGCTTGGACAAGCTTTGCTCAAACAAAAGTTTTCATCTTGTATAAAATTGACTATTCACAAAGAACGAGTCACAAAGGCAAGCAGGCAGCAACAGTAGCAGCAATGAGGAAAGCAAAGTAGTGTATTTCCAACGGCTATACATTTCAAAATGTATTGTTAGTAATCCATTTGCTGCTTTCATTAGCAGTCACAGAGGGGGGGAACAAAGAGAAGGCTGAACATATTACTTCAGTTGCACTCACCACTGTGACGTTGAAGGCATACAGCAGGTCAAAGGGCAAGGCAGCCAACAGGTCCACAAAGAACCAGCTGGTGGCGTAATGAAGGCAAATAGAGCGCCCCTCATACACCACCTGCCCTGACTTGCTCACATAGGTGGTGCGGAAAGTCAGGATAATGTCTGCAAATACAAAGGTTCAAGTAATTTTTTTTTTCAGTGACTAAATGATGTTGTAGTCATATTCATATTCAATAACCTGGAAGAGGAACATTTGTGTTTGAATGACTGATACAATGATAAACGAATTGTATACAGTGAGGAAAGTTGAAAGTGGGAAAGTTCACAAGAATAGGTTCAATCTCAGTGGTTCAGCTGTGTTTGATATATACTTCAAACCACACTATGATGTTTACAATTCACACTCTCAAGTGTGTAATAGAGAAAGTAGATAATGGGTAGCGTACCCAATTTTAGACATGTACTGTATATCTAAAAAATATAATGAAATATGCAAGCAAATATGAACCAGCTGAAATATGTGACTGTCTTAAGGCAACCATATGAATCAGTGTTTGCCAGACAGATCATCTTCATCTTAGCGTCAGAATTCGGCAGGCATATAACAAGCAGACCTCTGGGTGTGTGGTCTGATGTAGAAAACCGTCATCCGTCATCCAAGCTGTTGATCTTTGCAGAGATGTTCATCAGTCAATACAAATTTCAGTTATAAAAGTTAAAAGAAAGTAAGATAATGACAATGATTTTTTTGCATGCCTTATTTTGGACTGTATATTATGAATATGGCAATCTATCAATTACATGACTTACAAATGAAAACAAACAAAGTCTGGGTATAAAGAGAGAGTAAATGAGCTTGAAAAAACATGCAGCAAAAAGTTTCTCCCTAGCATTGATGGTGTTCTCCCTCTGTGTGCCAAGTTGAGGGACTTGGACATGAACTCCAGACCATCTACACGTAGTGGAGCACAGTGAGGTGCCGCCACATTAATTCCTCTCATGGGTGCTTTTGGAGGTTAACCCGGCATTACCAACTGGGGGGAGTCCCTCCCTTCCTTTTAGAGTTTGAGAATTGATCCTCACATTTAATGGACAGAATTGGCTTGAAACCACAATTTTAAATTTAGTAATTAGTTGAGCCACAGCACGAGAAATTCAGGTAAAATTAGGAGGCTGTGTCTTCTTTTCAAACACTCACCTATAATAAAGAGAATTTCCACTACAATGTCGCTGATGGTAGTGGAGCGTTCAACAACTGCATTTTCATTGTATTCCATGAAGCTGACGTTGTAGGGCACGGTGATAGCCACATAGAAGGTGGCCAGTAGAATGAGCCAGTCCCACAGGGCTTTGGACACGCTGTAGTGGAGCAGAATGAAGCGTGACTTTTGCACTGCTTCCACCTTGTACTCTGGTACTGAAAGCTTGTCACCCATGCTCTGTAAGAGAAGTGCAGAAGTGCAAAAATATCTTGGTAAGAATACATACACACAGTCATATACATGTATTCACACACACACATTCACAGACCAATCCTACTACATTTACAAAACACTCAAAACACATTAGAGAAGCTGCATAAATAATAAACTTCATAACCAGATGGTCATGAGGTGGAGTGCTGTGAAAACAAATAGTAATCAAATTGCCATGCCAAGATTTGCAGTAACAGACAATATAAATGTCAACACCCTCTCCTGTGCTCTGACTACTGATGATTTAGTACGGTAGGCGACTCAAGTGAAACAGATATGGTAATGCTGCTGGTTATCTATTCTTGACAGCCTCTCGAAAAAGACAGTGATAAGCCTGTTAAATGGCCATGCAGTAATAATCCAAAATGACAGATAGGACTGTGGTCAGTGAGGGGTAAACTTACTATCAACAATGATGCCGCCTGATAATCTCATATATTTCTTGGCCTTGGCTTAACTTCATCTTTCCAAATGCCATTAGTGTTTAAGCCTCAGGTGGTGCAGTACAATGGCCATCAGCTGCTTTCATTTTTTTTAAAGTGATGCTTATTCATTCCATTTTTTAATTGGGAAAGTCCATTCGCAGAAAGCATAAATTGCTTTTGCTGATGAGATGGGGGGGATCCATTTGGCACATAATAAGAGTGCAGTTGTCTAAATAGGGCCATGCACTTGGCACATAATAGCCTTAACCATGTTTAGGAGACCTGAGGAGAAGCTATTACCTTCAACAGTGGTGAGAAGGAAACAGAAAGAAGAGATAAATGAGCAGTAATCTATTGGAGAACAATGGGACCACTTCACAAACAGGTGTGGACAAGCAAACAAGAAGGCTGGTCAAGTCTTAACTTGAGATTTCTTTGATAGGGCTCTCTGAAGCTGACTTGGACGGAATAGACTGGCTATTTGAGCAATTAAGTAATAGGAAGACAATATACAACCTTTTCTTGAACTTCAAAAAGAGGAGAAAAACCAGAGAATAATGACACACCCTACTGTACAAATAAAGGCTCGGAATCATCAAATTGTCGAATTTCTCATTCAGTCATAACATTGGAAGCAAAAAAGGTTCAAATTGTTTCTAAAGAAAAACAATTTCAAAACTGTATTGATTTTGGTTGCTAGACACTGAACAATCTCCCATCAAGAGATGAGTGATTCCTCACAGTATCCCTCAGTCAATTGTAACCACGGTGGAAAATCTAACAGAAAGACCATACTGACTGTCACCAACAGCTGTAGACCCTTTAATGATAGTTCAAGCAATGTCAGCAAAAGCTGGAATGTTTTTTTTAATTTTCCTTACAACATAGAGGTCAGTACGTCCATTGGTCCTTTGGCACTCAAGGAGGTCAGCCAAGCACATTCCCATGATTAGAAAAGAAAAGCCCAGCACTGCGGGGGGCACAAGGGACTGCACAGCTACAGCTGGTCTTTGCGCTTCATTAACTCATGCTCTAGCCAAGAGCTTACTGTTCCAACTACATCTCCCACCATGCTTTGGGCGGCAGCACTGATAAAAGCCTGTCCTTTACGGGGAAGAGGCTGTCGCGGCGATTTTATAATCCCACTCTGACATAAGGGAATGAGACAGAAATCTCTTACAATATTGTCAAACTTTTCTTGTTCAGAGCACGGTACACAAGACAAAGATTAGTTTGTAATATGCACACCTATTGAAAGGTGCTCACTCTCTTTATACTTTGGCTTGGTCCAGCCCCTCTGGTCAGGGTGCTTTCTTTCTGTTTGTGTACTGCCATTGTTCTCAAGACAAAGGGTCCGACCAACTAAAGGTAAGAATCTTCTGATGACATTCAGATGGGAAATGGCTTAGTATCTTCAATCAGGTCAAGATTCACTCAGCCAAAGGTGATATTGGTAAATAATTCAGCATGATGAAATACAAGATATGTTAACGTAATTACATACTTATTGTTAAGTGTGATTTCATTACAGCATGATCAAAGAGAATTTCCCTCAGAAGGCTCACACACTTCCCTTAAGCACATTACATATTGCAGAGGATCCTCAGCCTCTAATGTATACCACAAAATACTACATTTTTTCCCAAAAATGCAGTGGGAGTAGAAGACAATAAAAACTGTAATATGACCACAAGCCTGCAAGTCTCAATAGACTGTACTTTGCATAGTACTTATTATGTGATTGTAGGATCAGTACACTTATTATACTTTACAAAATGATCTCCGGTTTCAACGATCCAGTTTTCTCCTTCAAGAAATTGTGTTACAAGAGACAAAACATGTGCTGTCTGAGAGTTTATGCTCGAGTGTGCAGAGGCAAAAACAATGAATAAAAAAAAAGATAACTGAGGGAAACATGTGAGAGCACCAGCCATGCATTTCTCAGTCAGACATATTTAAATCATAACTTCAAAACTGCATCCAGATTCTTAGCCCTTTGACAAGTGAAAAGAGGCAATTGTGGCTCTCCCCGGGGAAGTGCTTTAAATCAAGCCTGAGCTACTTGTCAGTCTGCGTGGTTACAGTAGCTGTAGTGTCACAATGCCAGACCTATCTTGCAGCGCTGTGGAGCAGCTGATACAATCATGGGTTGACAGCATCCAAACTGCCAGATCAGTCAAAACAACAAATCAGTGTTTGTTTTGGTATGGAGCCTTCAGGCAAAGACCTAAGCTGAACATGTTTTTGAGGAGGCGATTTAGTGTGTGGTAGACTATTTAAAACATATGCAACTTCTGCGGTCTCAAAATAGAAATACAATACTTTTTAAATTAGTATACAGATTTTCATTTTTAAATTAAATATCTTTAAATTACTGATACTTAAAATGAGCAGCCTTACACATGATCTTAGGTAAAGTGTTTTGTGCTGGCCAATTAGGTGGAGCACTACCCTTGGTGTCGCACATAGTTCAGAATTTCCAGCAAGGATTCAAATTTTAATGATTTCAACTTTCACCTGGTTGCCGCTGATTTTTCAAGGCACAACCAATTCCCAAAGCAATTATGACATTTATCAGCGCTGCGGTTTGCCTCCCTGCTCTACGCCAATTCAAAGAAAAATGGGACCATGATGTAAACAATTCTCAGCAGTTTTCTGGAACATGTTACACCCAAAATAATAATGAAAATATATAAATATTGCAAACTTTCATCAGTGGGCCATAGGCTCAATCCCCATTGTGTTACCTTCTTCAGCAATAGTGACTAAATAGACATTCATTTAACTGAAAATCTGAGATTACAGCTTTAAAGTAGTTACTTGCCACATCTATGTTTTATGACTGAGCCACAGGAATGTATTTTCATCTAAAGATACATATGTCAATGCGTTTTCCAGCAAAAGAATAGCCCCCCCCTTTCATCCTTGCCTGGCATTGTGATGGGCTACAAATAGCGATCTAGTTAGGGAATAGGTGGTTGGTAGGAGTGGAGGCAGAGGAAGACATTGAGACAGAGAGAGAGAGTGAGAGTGAGAGAGAGTGAGAGAGAGAGAGAGAGAGAGAGAGGGAGAGAGATGGTGTGGCAGACAGAGAATAAGAAGAAAAACTGAATGGGAAAATGTATTAGTATTCAGAGTGGGAGGATGTCAGGGGTAGAAGAAGTATTTTTTCCAACTTAAATGCAGCAAAACCCCAATGAAAAAAATATTGCATGTTAAAGTCCTGCATTTACCATCTCAAAAGTATAATCAGTAAAACATAAATATCAAAAGTACTCATGCAGTACTCATGGCCCTTGTCAGTGTTAATATTACTGATGAATTATTGTGTTTAGCATCTTTATGGTGTAGCTGGAGCTAATTTGAACTTCTATTTAAGTATGTTGCTGGGTCGTTTAATTAAGAACAACTGATCATGGATATTTTAAATTGAAAAACAAAGTAATTTTCCAAAGAATCCAAAGGATTGTGGTGAAGTAATATGTTTTAGAAATTGAAGTTCTTGATTTTAATACAAGTAGGCCTAACGTTACTTTAAAATTGCACTTATACATTAAAATATTGGAGGTTGGGGTGGATGTATTGCTTTAAATTTTCAGCTGGAAAGAAAGAGGAAGCGTTAGAAGGAATTCAAAAGCAAGTCACAGATAGACAAGGGGAGAGACAGCAGGATCCAGAGGGATGAGCCAAAAGGAGAAGAGGTTAGCTAGAGGTAACAGATGGAGATGAAGAGAAAACGTGTAAAAGCAGTAGCTAGAGAAAGAGAATAGCGTTGAAACCAATACGGGGGACTGGGGGCACTGAAGAGGATGGTAATAAGACAGAGCCCAACTCTCTCGAGTTCCGATCATATTTCCACTTATAATTGTACAGTACCCCGCCAGAACATAAACTTTTTAAATAGCAAAAATACCATTGCGTTTTCCAATGGCTTTTGTTCATTATTCAGTGACGCACTGAACAAGGCAAAGGTCTGTGTAGTCCACTGTAATAACAACAGGACAGGGAGTAAACGTTAGCTAACGTCAAGATAACGTCCGTAACGCTAAGCTAATAAGAGTTACGAAACAGGCTCGGAAGTGAACGATGCCCCTGGGAGAAGTGTCTGGCTAGAGTGGCTCAGTCAATTATTTCACTTCGCTAACGATAGTAAAGTTAAAGTTAAAGTCCATCTTTTTGCTTACCTGAATGAAAAGTGTCAAACGCTCCCTTTTTGTTGCCATCTTTTCTACGTAGGAAGTTACATTTACGTTAGCGTTATTGTTAAGCATATCCGAATATTGACGCCAGCTAAACTAGCCAACTGATATACGGGATCAAGGTCTGATACTATGGTTACCTGCAGTTTAATATAACGTCAGTAAAGCATCTAGAATGTGCTCAAGCGGTCTAAAATATAGCTAGCTATAAGGCAAGATTCTCTTAGGCCTTCCCAAAGCTTTACATTTTTTTTCTAGTTGAATTCAATTTGTAGCCTACGTGATACGTTACTCTTATGACAAAACGCACGCTTCCTAGTTAAAGTTTAAAGGATTATTTTCTATAGCCCCTGAGTAACTGAAGAACTACGTGATAATGTTTTTAATATGGAGATTAACTAACTGGTCCCTAAAAAGGATAAAACAGAATAAAATCAGGAGCAGCTGTAGGTTGGCTAGGTTATCACTCTTTTTCCAGGGCCTTAGGTTGTTGATCCAAATTTGTTCAGCCAATGTGCAGATATCAAGAACATTGTCCTGCTTGCAAATCTAAGGGTTCAGGCTTTAAGGAGTATAACATAGGGTTGGGCGATTTAGAAAAATCTAAAAAATTCAAAAAATATTCTTGACCAAATACCTCGATGTCGATATTGCGACGGTATTGTATGGTTGACTATTGGTGCTTTGACAAAATGTTATTTAGACTTTGAAATTTTTTATGAATATTCTCCAGAAATGATTCAATGACTTAGTGGGTGATGGTAAATAATAGAACAGCTAGAACAGTCTGGTAAATTCAGCAAACATAATTTTACTGTAATGCACCCTGTGAAACAAGGTAAAAACAACACTTACCATATTACGATATATCCGAAATCTAAGACGATATCTAGTCTCATATCGCGATATTGATACACCATCGATATTTTTCCCAGTCCTAGTATGCCATCAGTAGGCTATAAGCTGTATGTGGGTGATTTCAACATAATGCCCCAGGGAAACACATTGAACATTTGACAGAGGAAAAACACAAGACCATAAATCCTTGTCTTCAATGTTTCATATTAAAAAACATATTTACTGGGGAACATAGATGTGCTCCCAGCAGTAGCTTCATTTAGAATTGATATTGTGTTTCATGAGGAGGAAATTTTATGAAATGTACAATCCGAGGAGTGAATGAAGAAACAGTCCAATGAAACAGGATCTAATAAATACTTGTGGACAATGGCTGTTTGAGGACAGCTGACTGGTGTATGTGCAACTATATAATCAAGAAACAACTCAATGAATTTGGTATGAACGTACTGAAAATTGACTCAAAAGTTGAAAAAGTTAATTCAAACAAGATATTTATTATGCTGCGTTTACCACGCAAATTTTCTCTTACCTACACTTTGATTTTTACGTCAAATCTTGCACAACCAAAAACTCAATGGGAATTAAAAAACACTTTAAATTAGTAATTCGTAAGAGGTAGCATGGGGGAGCAGTAACGGGCGTGTGCGTGAATGAAAAGAAGAGGGAATGAGAGACAGAGAGCAGGCTGTAAACACATAGCGCGTAATTACATTTCTTAGTCCATTTTATTTATCTTGATGTGTAAGGGAGAAAGAGACTGTGTTGGTGTGAAAATACAGTCTCATAAACCCTTGAACATGCACCCTCTCACTAAGGGTACTTGATCAAATTGGAATAAATATTGTGCATATGATTCTGAATGTATTTACCATATGATTACATGTGAAGCGTGTGTGTGTGCCTGTGCGTGTGTATTATAAGAAAAGGTATGTGGCAGTGAACATTGCCATCTGTAAGTAGATGGGTTTGGAAGTAGGGCAGCAAGAGGTTTGGCAAACAGAGGGGAGTGTCTTCGTGGGAAACATCCCATGAAGACACCTGCAGGTCCAGTCTGAAAGCAGCAGCAGAGCTTTTGTTACTGGAGGTGTTAACAGGATACAGGTCAGATTCATGTGAGGGTATTTATCACTTGATCATCTTTTCAGAAACGTTTAAGTGCAATTAGGGTGCTTTTTTCAATTTAAACAATTATTTTTGGTTAAACTTTTAATTATTTAGTCCATAAAATGTCACAAAACACTAATAAATGGACAAGAGGTTGAGGTGAATTTTTTTAATTTGATTGTTTTGTCTGACCAACATTAAAAACAAGTTTCCTCATGTTACAATGATATAAAACATATTCCTACATTTAAGAATAAGGAAAAGGAAAGCGTGTTTGAATGATAAAAGTTTCCTTAAGAAAATAAATTCATGTCAGCTTCTCGTCCTGTTATTGCAGGCTCTAGCAATATGTGTACTAGCAGTAAGGAAGGGGTGTACAATTACCAGTAAACGTTCTGAATTGCTTTTAGCCCCCTGGGATGCACTGCCACATTGTGAGGGACATGTCTGAGTACATACCCAGTTGGTAACTGAGCCTCTGCAGGGAGGGAGTGTGATTATCTCAAAATGGTGCTCCACTAGAAAAACTGATCCTCTATGGTATCTCAGAGCAAAACAGGAGCTTGATTTAATGAATAACATTTGCCTGGAGTGTAGCACAACTTTATTATTCAAAGCCTACGAAGGCCTTTGATCTGTGGGAATAAGACAAGAGGCGATGAAGCAGACCATTGCCCAGGTCTATTACACAACACCAAAAGGCCTCCTAATGTACTTGAAACACACACAAAAGAAAAAATATACAGCAGATGGCAAAAAAACGGTTGCAATCTACTGCACATGCAATGTGAACATTTTATCTTTCACATTATCCGACAGGTTGTACATAAATATGATGATATATAAAAGTACTAGACACAGCATTTTGGCCTATATGGATGACTTTCATCACAGAACCCCTATGGTAAAATGTTGGCATGTCCTTACAGTCCCAAAAAAGACCCATAAAACCTCACTCTCAGTGCCAACCATATTGTGCCTCCCAGCAGCCACTGCTGTCACAGTGACCTCACTATGTGTCCATCTGAAGTCACACAGCTGCCATGCACATAAATGCAAGAGAAGCAAGATTAAAATAGTAAACCCATTCATTTGATGAAATTTCCAGAGATAAGCCACACTCTGGGAATCTGGGTCAAGACGTCCCTCATATTGTCTTCTTAAAATCTCATCTTTTAGATATTAACATTAATAATTCAAGTTAAAGATTGAGGGTGCTGCATGTCTGAGTAACTCTTGTTTATTTTCTTAGAGAGTATTTCAGGGCACACATACAAATGCCATCACAGCCAATTTAGGAAGTAAACTGTATAAAATGACTCACGCCACCCAGGTTGACCTTTCTTTTGCCACCTCTTGAGAACTGGCTGGTCAGCTGGTACAACATAGTGCGTCCCCGCTTCCTGGCCTCGCTGAAGTGAGAGCTGCTTTTCCTCCTGTGCCTCTTGTTCTCTGAAACAGTCACACAGAACAGAGAGGTACATTGTGTCATTTAATGGCCTAACTCTGTCAGGCATTAATAACAAACAATCATCCCTGTAATAGTCACACAAGTGACACAAAACACAGCTGACTTGACTTTCATTCCATTGCATTAAAATGATTTCCCCTGGCATACTGCTTGATATTTGCAAAATGCAGGTTTCACTCTGCTGCACATATCAAACTCCCCACTGGAAACACATTCTCTAAGTTCAGTGAACGAATGCCAGCCAGAACACAATCTGAGGGCATAATGTGACAGTGATGAAGAAGAGTGCTTGGAGAAAATGAACGCTGGGTGCCAGAGAATGACCCTTTGTAAATCATGCTCATTCATAGCAAGCAAATAAAGGGGTGTTTTGTAAGCAGGGCTTGTACCATCCTTCTTGCTGTTGTGGTGGGCCCTTCCGTAGGTGTCGGTGATGTCCTTGAATGAGAAGAGGAAGAGAACCATTTCGCCCTTCTCGTTCTTTATGGGCACGATGTCAAGCAAACACCAGAAGGCCACACCTGGAACAGAAAATCTTTCAGTAAATAAAAGCAACAGACAGTGTAAATATCATGCATCTCCTTTAAGACTTCAGTTCTTTATGCTAAGGCGTGTGATTGTGTACATCATATCAGCTCTCACCATTTCTGAGCTGTTGAAACTTGACAAGTATGGCATAACCCTTCTAAAAATATACCTCCAATTAGAAATGGATCATGTTTGGGTGGATTGTGCACAAAGAGAAAGAGGAAGACAGAGGATTGGTTATAACAAGTCAGGCATGGAAAAAGCACCAAAGATCCAAGACCTTGCCATAACCCAGCATGCTCATTAGCCACTCTGCAGATACTGTGCTCTGCCACCAAACAGATGTTTCTTCATCTTTTATATATGTCCCCTTTGTCTGTGTGTGTGTGTGTGTGTTAGGCATTGGAAAAAAACACTGTAGATGGTGGTGTTTTAGCACAAGGCTGTGAGTAAATATTTAACATGATATAAGCTAGTTGTGTGTATATTGTGTAACAGCTAATGGTGGAATGTAACTAAGTACTCACTAGGTACTTTACTTACAAATTTGAGGTTACTTTACAAATCAAGATTTTTGCATCCAAAACTTACAATGAGCTTGACAAATATGATGCATTGTTATAAATTAAACTACCCAACAGTATGTACCTGTATAAGAACAGCTGAAACAATTACCTAATTGAAAGAAAATTAATTGGAAATATTTTGATAATCGTTTAAGTCATTTAATGGTTCCAGCCTCACAAATGTATTTGATGGTTTTCTTTTTAACAATCACTATGTTTCTTTATTTTTTAATAATTTTAAATGTACCAATCTACTATTCTAAATCTACTCCGCATTCTACCATTGTTTGGACAAAACAAGCATTGTGAAAATGTCACTTTGGGCTCTGGGTGATTGTGATGGGCATTTGTCAATATTTTCTTTCAGACGTGTGTGTGGGTGTGTGTGTGTCTACTGAATTTCTTTGGTGTCTGACTTTATCATTAAAAGCCTGCTAATACTGTAACTTTTATGAATATCTGCCATTTTATAGCTTTTAAATTGAATTGCTTTTCTTTTGTTTTCACAGTTTTTGTTCTCTTTTCCTTTTATATTTTTTCTATTGCTATTCATGTGTGTGAGACTGCATTATCTTACTTTTTTACTTACCGTACTTAACAGGGAAAAAACTAAGAAGATGACAAGAAATAGTTTTCTTTTCAACTACAGAGCAGATTTGTTAATCCATCAGCTTAGTTAGTGGTTCGCACACTTTGAGGCTGGAGGTTTGGGAACATAATCCTGTGTGCCCATCAAAGAGGCTTTAACAGTGTTCTCCTTTCATGCATCACATCTTATTTTGAGCCCAACACTTAGTCAGAAAGATGAGCTTGGAGGAATGGATTTGTGCTAACGCACAGATAGCATGTACAGTACTCTGTTCAGGATTTTCTACATTAAGAAAGTATGATTGGAAATATGTATTTGAGACCGACTGTTATTCCAGCAAACAAGTTCACTCCTTCTGGCACAATTTGCACTCATGTTGAATGGATAACTAAGATAAACTGACTACAGACTTTCACTCGATCTGATGATTTTGTATCAGCAAAAGATATTGCACTGCTGACCTGTTGTATTTCAAGTTCAGGATTAGTGTGCAAATTCAAAATTCAACCAAAATGTTCAGCTCTTATCTAAAAAATAAAAATAATATCACAATTTATTGAAAAGATGTTCAACTGAACACAAGATAAAAGAAATGCTAATTGCCAGATAATCTAAATGAAGGTTATCTAGACACATTCATAGGCTCTCTCCTCCTTATCCTCTTTGCAATGCACCCACCATTCTTCTTGAAGAAGTGGACCTCAGCCTGGTACTCCTCTCGGCTCTCCAGAGCCTTCTCCATCTGCTGGGCCACATGCTCACTGGTGTCGGCCCCGTACAAGAAGCGGCAGCTGCAGTTCTTTTGCATCACCTCGCTTCTTGTGAAGCCCGTCAGTTCGCAGAAGCCGTCAGAGCAGTACACGATGGGGTAGCCCCGGTGGCCTTGGGCGTTTCCCAACAAGAAATTACTGTCTGTGAGATGGACATGAAAAGGTGTTGGAAGAAGTAAAACAACAAGGAGGAATGAAAAAATCTGTATGTAACCGAATGTCTTTTCAGATCGGTAACAAATAAGGGACATCATCATGTGTCATTCCGAAGTTTGGTGGAAATGTGCTCTTTGCAGCAGACGCAAAATAAGTTTAGCTCTTTGAACATAGGTCAAAGCCTTGCAGGTCTACTGACTGTAGTTCAACCCTAGTTTACAAGTTCAAAGCAAGCATGGTGTTAGCTAAATTAATTTCCCAAGAGCCGTCATCATGTGATTTCAGGGCTACTGATGTGGATGGTTGAAGGAAATGGCATCCTGGGCCGCAATATTTAGAAACAGCTGACTGGAGTTTAAAAAGAGCACAAAGGTTAATGATAAGCTAATTTGAAGGGAAAGGAGAGACTGCATTTCCAAAAAAATATATTGCATACTTGAGGAAAGATGACAGCACAAAAGAACCAGAGGTATAGAAATAGAAATGTGAATTCAGTATATATATTGTAAAAGAAGAGGGAAACAACCTGGCAGCTGGAATCGTATCATGTCCCGTGCACTGGCTTATCTCTCCAAGGTCATGACGATGAACTAAGCTTTTAACAACACAGACAGTCTGACGCTACACATTCCCACGCACAACTCATTATCTCACACACGCACCATACACTCCACCCCCCCCCCCCACCATCCAGCCCCACATCCGTCTGACGGCCTCGTTTCTTTCTTTTGTTTCTCACACCCTCCCATGTGATCACATGAACTGTGTGTTGTCTTGTGCTTTATGTTGTGTATTGTAAATCATTTGTTGCTGTCTGCATAAATCCTTTTCCGAGTGCGTGTGGCGGCGCTTTAAATAGCTGCGGCCCTGAAGCTCTACCTAAACTCTCTCAAAACTGCATTTCGTTGCAATGTACCTGTACATGTGTAATGACAATAAAGTTGAATCTCATCTCATCTCATCTCATGAGAATAGCTGAACTATACATCCCTTCACCCTTCACATGAGAAGGTGAATAAGTGACTTTATGCTGTATTCAACTGCATTATCCTTAATTCGTCATGTATTTGGACTATAATATTGTAGAATAACCAACCAAGCACAAAACACAACCAACACTAAATGTAATATTCTACCACTTTCTTTTAAGAACAGTGCAATTCTTTTGCAGCTCTTAGTCTGGACAAATGGGTATATTTTATTTTCTTATTCATTACTCCAACTGTCATCAATTGAACTGATTGTTTGTAAAGTAAATGGCTTGAATTATATGGATCCTTGTAAAAAAAATATATATAAATTACAACATTAAAGTACATTCTGTGCAATCCATTAAACTGAACTTTCAATACTTTAACTTCAGAATGTTCCATTGCCTTCATAAATTACCTTTATATGACAAAAACAAAAACCAATTATTTCAAGCTGAATGACCATGTCATTAAACAGCTTATGAAAATGGCTTGATATCAAATCTGTATTTGGGTCCTGTGATGGATTGAACCTAATTCCCAAATCAAATTAAACAATGGAATACTGACCCCCTCTTGTGCTTCTTCAACAGTTCATTGCATGATCATCTCAAGGTAGTAATATTAGTTGTGGAATATAAATTAAGGTGTTTATATGATGTGGATATTCCATCCCACTTGTGCTGTTCATTCAGCACCAACACATCTTTGCTTTGCCTCTTCATTTCCTGCCATGCTTTCAGCACCAGGGACAGTTCCCCAGTAGCAGCAGCAGGCCTGTTCCCAGTGTCGTTTTCTTGCTCTGTTCTAGGATCTCATCTCAATAACAGCAGGCTGCAGTACATTTTTTCTGCCTACCAATGGGTATAATAATCCCCATGATAGGTCTAGTTTGATGTCACACTTTCTGGGTGCAGGACACATAAGCTAAATACCTTAATAAGCTAAAGCAAGTTTTTGCTGCAGTGTGGAATTTCTTTGTTAGACTAGATGCCAGAGCTGCCAGTGGACGGAGCTTTTAAATACAATACATTTCAAAACCGAATACACAGCAGCGTACTCAGTGGTGCTATAAACAAGATACAAATAATTAAGGGATTTCCACATAATTAATTTTGCAGTATTTGATGAATGGAGCAGACAAAAAAACCTTAAGCCAGCTAATTACCAGCCAGCAGCATGCCATTTATTTGTTTATTTATTTATTTAAGTCAGTTTGGCAAAGTTTGTATTCATACATTCTGGAAATTTCAGACATATATCCATCAATTTTAGCTAACAGTTTTAACTTTTCTTCTCAGAAACAGTGCAGTTGACTTATTGTAGCTGCAGGGTTACTTGTTATTGTGACAATACATGTAATAAAGATAATCAAACTTATAAATAAACGTATTTGTATATGTACTATATTTTTTAATCATTCTTCAAATTCCAAGTACACTCTATTTACTGCATAAGTACCAAATGGAGTATATATAACCCTGGTTGGGAATCACTGCCTAAAAGGTGGATTAAACCCCCCCACACACTTGCACATCCACTGGTTAGGTGTAACTAAGGAAATATTAATGTATATTATTTTGCCAATTCTTTGCAAAGGTCGGCACTGAGGCATCGAACGTTGCTCCACAGCAATTGTCTTCATTATTCTGCTTAACTAAAAACATCAGGACTCCTGATTTTCTGAATGCCAAGCAGAGAGGCAGCACATATACAGTCTGAATTCTCCTGACATAGAGCATGCCTAAAACAGAGAAGTACTAAGCAGCTGCTATGGCACTTTCTACAATCTAGCACTTTAATTGGCCAGACTGAGTAGAAAGTAGTCCATAGGGGATGTTGTTTTTGAGCGGTGACAGCCTTTCTTGGGTGGGTACAGTGAGCAACAACTAAACTGTCACAGTGGAATTATAGAACGAGACAGGCATTAGTCGGATCCATGAACAGGCAGGTTTTATGCCTATGCTATACCTTGCTATTGTGGCTGTTCCCCTAGACTTAAAAATGGCAAACTGAGGTATTCTGTTCTATATGCCTGCTGCAGATCTTTCTTCGCGTCATGTAGAGGGACTGATAAGATGCTTTATATCACGTATAAGCTTTTATGCAAATACAGCCCCATTTTGCTCTGGATCTCTGCTACTTCACATTTTACAATTGCGCTGGAAACAATAGCTAAAAAGCATGCCCTCCTTTTCATGTTCTATATATGTATGTTATACTTCTACCACCCCAGCACGGTGAGCCAGAAAGTGTCAGAGAGCAACTCATTCATCTCTGGTTTATGTAATGTTTATAAGAATAGGTACATCTCTACTCAGCATCCCTAAATCGGTCCTTCAAATAGGTCAAGAGCAGGTGTAGTCGTAAATCACTTTGTAAGGATGGATTAAAACCAGCAAGCCACAATGGGACAAAGACTTTTATGCTGGGTTTGGAAGAATGAAAACTGTGCTGCTTTACAATGTGGAGTAGTCATTGAGGTTATCTGCATTATTCATCCAAGTCTTTTCATTCAAGTTGGGGAAACAAGTTTTTGTTCAAACTATTTAAATTAAGAGGGGTCAGTTTTAAGTTAGAGTAGTTTAACATTTATTCACTTACTTGCCAAGAGTTAGACAATAAGATTGATACCACTCTCATGTTTGCATGGTAAGCTGAAGCCAGAAGCTAGCCTGGTAAAGGAAATATACCTACCAGTACCACTAAAGCTCACTAAATAACACGTTATATCTTGTTAGATTATCTGTACATAGCAAACAGTTGACGTTAATGGAGCGTTATGTGTTGATAACTAGCTTAGAACCCAGAAGGTCACTGCTTACAGTCAAGAAACAGTTTGACAAATCACATCACTTCAAAATGTAGAACTGTTGCTTTAAGATATTGACGAATGTTCTGGTGCTGAGTGGATCATTTTATATCCTGGAAGTCTTATTTTGACAGTGTTCTTTGGAAGAAAAAAAGGCCCACTCTTTGCTTTGACTTTAGCTTCTACGAATGCACACTTTTTCTTTTCTCTGGTAACTTTATAGGCAAGCAATCCAGCGCCCACATGAACGAAATTTGATAAACAGTTTCTTTGTGTGTGTGTGTGTGTGTGTGCGCGTGTGTGTGTGATTTTGACAAAGCCTCAATTCTTAGGCCGTAATCCTCTCAGGGATATTGCTTTGAGTGGCCGCTCTGCTGCGCCAGCTTCCTTAATTACACATCTGTGCTGACTCGCTACAACTGTAATCTGACATGATGACACTACATGCTACTGCTGACAGCAAGCTGCCTGCATTGTGTCCATGCTTCTTAGTGTATAAAAGACAGATGAAACGCATGAGATGTGACCACTGTCCCACCAGCTAATTACCACCCAGCATCATGTAATTACTTATTGGAGCAGATGGGAGAGAGTGGGTTGCTCGCCTGGTGGAACGGGCACCCATGTGTGGAGGTTTGCTCCTTGACCCAGTGGCCGCAGTTTCGACTCTGCCCTGCGACCCTTTGCTGCATGTCGCTCCCCCTCTTTCTCCCTTTTTATGTCTTCAGCTGTCCTATACCAGCGGAAAATGCCCCAAAAAGACAAGAAAGATGAGTGAGAGTGCAAGGAAAGGTGAATTTGCAGGGTAAAAGGTCAATGGCCTGGTCAAGAGCCATGAGAAAATTATCGATCACTTGATGTATATTTTGAAAAAGACTTTCTTTCAACAGTATCAGGAACAAAATTATGGTTATTTCGAGCTTTTTGACAAAAGAATCTGTGCTCTCTGAATCCTAAAAAAGCCAAAAGGACTGCATTTATGTGGTGACTTTAGCCGAGAATGGTTCAAAGCCTCACACCCACTCACACCTACAGTCACAAACTGATAGAGGCGGAGCTCTCACATAAGGTGCAAGCACATCAGGAGCAGATATAGATTTCAGTGTCTTACTAAAAAATTCAATTTCAGTAGTTACCAAACAACCAGTCCTGCAAATACTCAATAATCTCCCTCTCTATCCTTTAAAACTATAAATACGAGGAGCTTCAAAAGAAGCAGCACTGGATGAAGCTACACAGTAGCTTCACCTATCCACTAGCTTCTGTCTGCAGTGTTCTGGCCTTTCCAGCTGCCTCTTAAGACCTGTTCATCAGCAGTACAACAATGAGCTTCATAAGGTTCAATCAGACAGTCCTCCCCATCTCTTCTTTGGTCTTACTGTCGCCTTTTAACAGAAAAGTGTTTAGGAGGGAAATAAACCCGGCTCTTATCTCTGCCTGCACCTGCCCTGTGGTTACGATGCCCCGCAGGGCGATAGCTGCTGTCAATGAGAAAATGCCGTCGGGAGGTTGTGTAAAGGAGCTGGAGCGAGGTGGGGATTGGTGTAAAGGACAGGCGTGTAAGCTGCAACACACACATAAACGACAGGCACAACACAGTAGTTTTGCAAGTAGGAAACTGAAAGATCAAGTTTTTCGCCTGTGTGACAACAAACATCTGCCCTGCTGAAGGCAGAGGTGCTGCCCTGAAACGTGAACCTGTCTTTTGACATCAGATAATTTTCCTACAGGGAACAATATACAATCACAAAAATACAGATACATCATACAGAATCAACATATTACAAACACAAAGTCCTGAGCCCAGGCACTCAAACACACACACACATGTGCAACAGATCCTTGGGAAACAGGAAGGCTGATGTTGCTTTTAACCAAGTACTGTGCCGTACAGTTCCACCATTTTGTGACTTAACCTCTACTGACATTTGACTCATAGGGTGGAAGAGTCTATATATGCTATACATCAGTCATTTTCTCAGTCTATGATCTGTTCCATTAAAATCAACTTTGCTTTCAGTTTTATAATTGTTATTCCTAAGGTTGAGCATGCTCTATTCAATAATTGCGAGCATGAACAACTTTCACTCAGAGCCCCTGATGGCATGAACAATATGGACTACATAGATCGCTGCACAATAGATAATGGCTGGAAAGGCTTTTAAACCAAAATGCTCCATTATTTGTCCCAGAAAGTAGTTAGTTAATGCTTTGCATAAAGACAGAGGGTGGTCTTGTTATGTGCAAGGAAGAAATCTGAGTAATTATATGAACATGCTGCCAAATAATTGCAACAGGACAACAATGTTCACACAAATAATAGTCTGATGCAAATTGTACTTAGTGTAAATAGACTAGGCAAGGGTAATGGATATGACAAATTAGATAAATTGGCTGCTCAGTCAGCAGTGCTGCTTTCCGTTTGGCTGATTTAAAAAAAATGTTATGAAAAGGTATTTAATCTGATATTTTAAGGCTGCATGTAATGTCTGTCAATGTATTTAGGCATCCGTACATTTTGTTTGGTCGTGTTAGGAGACTTAGTATGAGAAAAGCTTATTTTCTTTTAGTTAAATGATGTCAGTATACATATATGTTATATAGTATATAGTATAGTTGAATTACGTAACATTTAAGAAAGTATTATGAGGCATCCTCCAGACATGTTAAAAGAGAAATTCTGATCTTGTTTTACCACACAAAAAGGTAAATTAGGTTTGTGTTAGTTCCTTTCCGGACCACGATTGGCTTCCAGTCTAGTTGTAATGTCACAAATGATCCTTGCACGTCTGAACCTCATGGAGAAACATCCCTCCTTCAACAGATAAATGTGAACACAGACAAAAACATCATTCTGCAAAGTGAGGCTCAAACATTTGGACAAAGTCACAAGAAGAACTTACTAAGAATACTATATCTTAGAAATGTTTAGCACCATATATATATAGCCAAAAGTGGAAAATAACCTTTAGCTGCAGCCGGTTGAGGGCAGCTTGAGTTGACACTGAAAAGCGACCGCAGCTGCACGACCCACAATGCCACTTGTTTTAAGATGTGCCTCTTCGAAACAAGAGACCAGCTGAACGCCCTTGATTGGAGTTCAAGTGTTTTCTCTCTTTTACTCAAAGACCAATGTGGCCAACGTGTTCAAGCATCATCCATGTCAAGTCGCGGGACCCTGTCGCCCCGGCAACAGGACGGATCTATTTTGAGCCTTGGGCACTCTGCCACTCCTCTAGGAGCCGCAGCCCTACTGATAGAATGGCTTGGAAGTGGCAAAAACTGGCATGTACAGTAGCTGCAAGGAGGTGTATCCTGCTGCTACCAACACATTTCCATCCTGGCCATTTTTGGGGTTATTTATCCAAAACCATGCATGAAAACGAATAAAACACTGTGCTACACTGGACCCTAACCCTAAAGCAGATATATAAAGTGGTCGCAATGAATATTATAAAAATATGAAATAGTTTGTAGTAGTGTTAATTTGCTGTGCTAAAGTGGTGGGCTGGGCTCGGCGGTCTTGTCCAGAGCTATAATAGTGCTGCAGGACTGTTGATGTTGTGGGCTGAAATACCACAACATGTGAGAGAGGAAGAGTCCTGTGATACTTAAGCACTCTACATGTTTCTAGACATTACTATCAATAAGGAATAAACAAAACTACAGAAGACAAAATGGCTGATCAGTAAGGTTTTTCTTGTGTGTTTAAGGACATTGATGAATTAATATTATTGTTTATTCTAAGAGTGAATAGGTTCTATTGTTTGTTAATGTAACACATTGGAAAAAGACTTTAAGCCTGAAGGAAGTGTTTTCTTCCAGATTTAAGTTAGGTCAGAGATGAGGTTCAACCAGGGAGCAGCCCTGCGGAGTTGGCATGGGGACAAGACCTCTGATCCTCCAGCTGAAATATATCATCTAAGTCTAGATTTAATGTGTGTATCTTCTCATCTCACAAGCCTCTTCATACGTATCGTAAACTACAGCCAGGGTGCCTGATAAGCTATGTGTGTTTTAAGCTTTTGAGAGATCGTCTAACACCTCATTAGAATGCCTGACTCACTAGTCAAAGCCATAATTGCATATCCAACACATCCATTACACAATAATGTCACCCATTTCACTGTGTTTATGTCCCCAAGTCGTGTGAGACCCAGCTCGGAGAATGAGCCGTTTGTTCATGCAGCTACCACTTGCAGAAAGAAGGCAAGCTGAATCGACAAGTGAACAAAACACAGGCATCCCCACGGTATTTGTTTACAATGAGCAACAGCCTCCCCTGAGGTTGCACAAGGTAAAAAACAACAGACACGAGTCAAGTAGAATTGGCATTGCTGCCTAATGGCTGCATGGGCTAGTTTTGAGTCAACTGTGCAAAACAAATGTGAAACGACAACACAATTATTGAAGGTCAATTTTCTGCTTGTGTCTGACCGTAAAAGTGGAAACAAACTTATAATTTGCTATTTTCAAAGATTATTTCTTGGGCATGTTAGGCCTTTATTTATGTAGGACTGCTGAAGACATGAAGGGGGGGAGAGGGTGACAAGCAGCAAAGGGTCGCAGGGCAGAGTCAACTCTGTGGCTGCTGCGTCCAGAAGTAAACCTCTATATGTTGGGCGCCTGCTCTACCAGGTGAGCTACCCACTGCAACCGCCCACAGGTGTTGCTTTAGCCAGGCAGTGTGGTTGTGTTTGGTGTTCAGATACAGAGAACCACAGGCAGAGCTTTGATTATTTTGTTATAACTTCTTTTTTTATTTACACATTTGTTTTGCTTAGACTAAAAAGGATACAGTGAAGTGCTGACGGTAAATGTGGGTAGACAACAAACGGAGTCCAGCTGGACTTGAATTAGGGTTGTTGCAGTTAGCGACTTTAACTACTGGGCTACTCTGATTTTGAATCCCACTGAAAGAACAGTAAGTATTCAAGGACCAAAACAACTTAGCCCCAGAGTGTTTCCATTGTACTCACGGGTGCCATCGAAGCGTGTAGCGATGGTGTCCAGAAAGGTGTTCTGAGGGGCCAGGAGGCCCTTCATCACTGGCATCTTGACCCAGACGTGGGACGGCCAACAGCTGCCTGGACGTCACACCATCCCAGAGGCACGGCAGGTGGCTTCCAGGGGCTCTCAGCAGGTGCAGGAGACTTTAGTGGTGACAGTCCAGCGCCGGTTGCAGGCACACACATTTACAGTAAAAGCAGCCACCCTCCTCCAAGCAACGCCTCTCCCAAAGACAATAGAGGAGTCCTGAAAGACTAAAATAGCTCACTCCAACAATTTAGAGGTTCAAGGGTGTGTAGCCTAGATAAGTAGAAATTAAGAGTAACAATCACCAGCAGCTGCTTGGTCAGCAAGGAGAGATCAAGTCCAGGTGAAGGTGAGATCCAAAGAGCTTCTGATCACTCACCCCAGCTGATGCTTGACTGCACCTTTTACCGGAGAGCTCATTCTTGCAGCAAAGTGGAGCAAGTTATCCTTTAGGTCTTGTTTCCAATTTACAGGAGGACCAAGAATCTGCAAGATAACATGATATGAGTGTATGTGTCTGCAGCTATTGCATCGCTCAGCTCAGTGTTCTGTGAGGATGCTGTGGCAGACTAGTTGCATCTTCTTGAGCTTCCTCTCTCTCTTTGTCTCTCGCTCCTGCTCCCTTCCACTCCTGTGATATTCCAGCCAATGAGGTGCTAGTATCCTCTTTGGGGTTCTGTTTTCATCAGTGATGGGGATGGAGAGAGAGAGTGTGTGTGTGTGTGAGACAGAGAGCAAGAGAGAGAGAAAAAGAGAGAGGAGGTGGAGGATTGAGGGAGGGAGGGGAATGCTTTTGGAGCAGCTGACAGCACCATTACACCCCATGCTACTATCAGCACATGGCTTTTGTGTGCATGTCTGCAAATCGAGTAAAGATGGATTACCTGCATGTTGGTCAATGCAGGCCATTGTATTCCGTTCGACTGTGTGCTATTGTGCAGTTTTGTAATGAGAGTCTGGCTAAAGGGACATTTGTAAATGTGTGTGTGTGTGTGTGCTTTTACAGCTCCTTAACTTTTTGCTAAGTTAAGGAGCTGTAAAAGCTTTAAGGACTGTAGCCCTATAAATATCATTCCGAGAGTATGGTCGTTTGACAATTGTCTCCTCTGGATGGAGCTGGTCACTGTTGCCCTCCCGGGCTCTACAGTATCCTCATGAGAGAATTAAGGCTCTGGGATAAAAGAAGCTAAGAGCGGATTAAAAGAATAAGCCTGGAGATGTTTGTCATGATGACTTGATGCTAAACACACCAAAGGGAAGTTGTTTAAGTCACTTTGACCCAAGCAAACAATAGAGTTTAGCCAACAAGGGAAATAACTCTTTATAGTGAAGTAATAGGAGCAATGGTTTATCATATCGTGTCCATTTTTAATGAGTTCTGTCAACAGTAATCTCATTAAATTGTACAGTAATCAGGGGGAATATGATCCTACTATTAATTTAATTAATGTATCCATCATTAAATATTAATTATTGTAAGAGAAACCTGATAATTAGAGGATGATTTTTTGAGGAGACGCCATGTCCTTTTCTTTGAATCAGTAAGTATGGGCCATATGTTGACTGACAGAGGCTACCACAAGTTTAGATGCAATGCATCAACACCATTTTTTCCATTTTAAAATGTCTGCAAGCAGGCAGAAGGTTGAGTTGATTTTTTATTTTTATTTAAAGTGGACAATAGGTTTTTAGTAGGAGGGTCTCAGTTTTACTGAATAATGAGGTGGAGCCGTTTATTTTTTGCTTGCATTTTGTGCTGCTGTGCGCCTTTGCTGACCAACTGTGTTTGTGCTAATATATAATAATATTATATATTATTATTTTTGTACCTGATTTATGTGGAGCTCTAAGATGGATCCAACAATGGTACTTAGCTTGCATAGATTTACCCAGAAGCTAGAATCGCTACCAATAAAAATATACATTACCTCAACTCCACATTGCATGACCGTCAAGACTAATTGTTTTAGTGGGGTTGTAGGAAGATATAAAGTAACCTATCTATAACATCATGTTTTTGAATTTTGGATATTTATATATATTATATTGTGTCTTTCTATGCCTGTTAAACAAAACACAAAACAAATCCTCACATTATATCTCATAGACCAAGCATTCAGCTTTAGGAAAACTGGGAGTCAAGTGAACAAAGATGGAAGAGAAGAAATAGAAGTATACATATAAGTGTCTTGAAGGGGCGTCGGTAATCTGAGAAAAAATGAGCAGATTCAGCAGCTGTGTGGGAGTTCCCACAAGCCAGAAATTAAGTTTGTCATATTTAGGGGTGAAAATAAATTGGGTTTTGATCTGTATTTGACAGCCCTGGCACCAACTGCAAATCTCTGAGATGGCCATGGGAGTGGTGAATGATAATGACCATTGTTTAATACGGTGTGCATCTAGTTATTGTTTTTAAAAAGCAGCAAGAACAACATGGCATGTGTCATTTCTAATACATTCTGTCTCGGAGGGGGAGAAGAACATTTTCTGAGCTAATTATTGATATATTGTATGTCACAAAATATTCAAGAGGAAATGTGAATAAAAAATAATTAACCAATCCAGTTGGGAGCACAGGTAAGCTGATTCTGGGAGGAAAAAAAATACAACCAGTGAAAGTCAAAGACTGGCTCTTACACTGTAAGAAACTATGATCCCCCCTCTCGGATCCTATTAAAGCCCTGGCAGCTCATCACTATCTATTTTTAATGGCTTCCCATTGCCCTTTCTTCTTGTAGTTCATCTATCTCGTCATTAATAAAGAGGCTAATCCATTAAACTTGCTCACTATCTACTAGTCTAATACGACAGAGTGACGCACAGACGGCAATGTGAAATATTATTCCAACTACATTTCCCACAGTTCTTAGCTTTGTGGACATTTACCCAGATTTTGTTTTTGAAGGCGAAGCGTGAGGGATTTTACTCTATTAAAAATGGACAAATGACATCTTTGCTAAAAATACTCTTATCCACAATTTTAGACTTGAAAGACAATCAACAGCCATACTCCTGATTTAAACTGTAAAACAGACAAAACAGCTTAATTTACTCAACATGCAACATCCCTTCTCTCAATTAAATACATTCTCCTCTCCTCAGCAAACCCATTGAGAAATCCGGCCCGTCATTGTCAAATCTCAATGGTTTGCATTGAATTAACTTGTGACTGAGCAGATGTGCTCCGAAGCTCTGTGTGTTGGAGTGTGTAAATCCTCAACGCACATGAGGATGCACACACAGACACACGATTTCACTAAACACAAGCCAGAAAGAGATGAAAATCTGTCATGAATACTCAAAAATATGGTGAAAGAATGAATAATGAATACAAAATTAATAAAAAATAAAAAACTTGAACTGTGCTTTATTTACCTACCATGCAGTCTTTATGTTGTACTCTGGAACCACGGATACAATACAAATAAATCACAAAAGCAGAATGCCATGTGTTTTTGGGCTTTTGTAGAATCAAACATTTCATGCCACAGTACAAGTCTTACATATATGACTACACCCCCCCTAGTGGTGGCAATGAAGTCCTGGCACCGGACTCTGCACTTATGAGACAATGAAGATGTGGTTGTGCCACAACCTTCAATAACACCAGATGGTATCAATTGAAAGGATCATATTGTTAAAAATTTGTTTCAATGCAAACATACAAGCATCAGTGCTGTTATTGAGAATTTTCTAGTTACTTTGTTTTTCTTTAGCTTCCCTAAAAAACATTTATCCATTAAATGTATCACTTTTTCCTCAAGATTATTACCCCACTAATATTAAGGCAACACAATAATAACATAAAGAGAGAATTTAAATAGCGTTTTTATGGAATTAAACAATTCCACAATAACAGTTTAGTTGTAGTTCACTTTAATACAATTATAAATATGTTTAATGTTTATATGAGAAAATAAAAACAGTCAGATGATCATTTTTAATTGTCAAAAGTACAAAAATGTTTTGTGTTTAGGAGTTCCCAAAGGCACAATTAATCACCTAATTAATTATATATATATTTAAAAAAAGGCCGGTCAGTCAGTGCTCACCACAGTCAGAGTCCACAAGCTTTGAATTGTTCTCCACGACAACAGGAGGTTTCAGGAGACGGTTTTTCCCAAGAGGAAGTCAGCAAACTCTTTCCTTCGCAGCACTCGTTGCATTTTGAAGGTGTTGGGTGAGGTGCTCGAGAAGGCCATCATGTGCTTGCGAAGTTCTTTGAACGCACCCTCCGCCACCAGTTGCACCCTCATTGGTCCGATGCTGCCTTTGATACGGAAAGACTTGTAGACCACCGAGTCCTCCTGGAGACAGATGTCCAACTGAAAGGAAAGGAGAGAAGACAGCAAACAGAATAAAAATCTATTTCATGATAAAGAAAAACACATGCTGTTTGCTAAGTGTCTCACCTTGTATCGCTGTTTCTCTGTGAGGTTTCTAACACCTTTCAACTCGATAAAGACCTGGTAATGAGGATCTGAGCCGCCTATTGAATCCCCTACATCAACACAGTAAAGTCAGAATCATCATAATGCAAACCTGACTACCCACTGAGAAGGCTTCATAGATGTCAGCTCCCAAATCTAGCTGTGTCTGAGTGGTATAAGCATATCTTATTACCCATGATGCCGCTCTCAGCGCAGCAGTAGTCGACCAGCTGAACTCCCGGCCACTGAGCAACAGCTTTCTTCAAAGCGTTAAGGAACAATGCCTCAGACACTTTCTCCCCTCGTACACTCAACATTTGACCCCGTCTGAGAGAAGACAGAGGGAAGCGAGGAAAAACTGTTTTGCCATGTGCTATGTCTACATGAGAATAGGATCAAACAGACAGAAAATACATGCAGCATGAGATGTTATGGTGATGAATTAATATGGATGGGAACAAATGTACCTGTACTGAAACTCAACTATGGGACACTGGTTGTGGAATCCAACTACTTTCACAATGTCTCCAATGCGATATCTGTAACACAGCAAAAACACAGCGTCAGTTATGCAACTGTCCAATGCAACTAGTGTTTGCAAAAATACTTGGGATTGCCTTGTGCAGACTGCAGTTCTTCTGAGCATCTTTAAATTTGAATTGCATTAAAACTGTCTTATGGAGCCTTGACACAAAGCTTGATATTATAAAAGCATCAGCCACTCATTCTATGAGTGAAACCAAAACCCAAACAATAACACAAAGCAAATCCAAAATATAATTTCTCACTTTTTGAAGCCTATAAATTTGACAAATGGGCAGTTGATTGAACCCCCAAAAATGTCCCTAAAATTGGTCCAAATTGTATTTACTTACTGCCTAAAAAAATATAAAATTGTTGCCATTCTAACGCCAAATCCTGCAAGAGCACTCACTGTCCTAATGATCTCATTCATCATTAGATCCTTTATGGTTGTAAATTAAATCAGACCTGAACAGTCCAGAAGCGTTTGTGATGACGAGCTCATAGTTGTGTCCCTTCTTCACCTCCTCCATCAGCAGAGTGCGAGGCGTCTCCTCCTCCAGGCTGCTCTCTGGCAGGAACTCACAGAACATTGAACGAGGACACAGCATGTAGTGTCTGTTTGGCTCCTGGGGCCACAGGTTCACCCCTATTAGACCTGCAGAGACCCATACATGCAATTAGAGCAAATAACAGTAGAAGAGTTTCTTACTTGGAAACTTAACAGGACATTTGGCCACACCAGAACTTTTAGAGAGGGTGTTTTCACAGTGGTGTCTGGAATCAGGTTCCCACCTTCAGTAGCAGCGTAGAAAGGCGAATAGAAAGGCACTCCCTGGCAGTAGCTCTCCCTCAGCATTTCCCCATAGATCTGATTGGAGCCCGAGTCCACTGCCAGCACTAGGTGGAGGTGAGGCCACAGCCGCCTGGCTATCCCACGGAAGCCGTCCTGGAAGTGGGCCCGGAGCTGAGCGGCTCTCTCTGGGTCTGGCTTCATCAGAGCCTCGAGCCTGCACCTCACTTTGGGCTCCAGAGCCAAAGCACTGCTGACCTTCCCTTGTTCAATGTCCTCAACAAGCTCCTGCCAGCGATCCTGTGAGACGGAGAGGAGATGGGATGGAAATTACTTTTCTAATCCTTTCTCCATCAAACAAATTACCGAAGCTTTTCTTTCGGCCACTGGGAGCCTCACACCTGACTCAAGATTTTATACTACTTAAGTAGAAAATGTCCTGATGGGACTCAAACCCGGCAAGCATAATGGAAACAGCACACAGGGACTTTTTTCCACCAAATCAAAAAAGGAGTGGCTGCTGAATGAGAATGTTGACTCTTGATTCCTTTTTTGTTTTCAGTAACATTTTTCTAGCTTTAAGTGAAGTGGAGAATGGCATTATGAAAAAAAGAGTAAAAATACCACAGAAGGTGTTTTTACATAATATGTACTGTTTCATCTGTATAATAAATCATGACATGAGCTTTGCTTTACTTGTAAAGCACTGAAAGCATAGAAGACTGTGGAAGCAAAGTTGGACTCCAGTGTTCCCACGCTGGGATCTTTGAGAGCAAACAGGAGATGCAGGTAGAGGGTGTCTTTCTCACTAGGAACCTGAAAGAGGGGACAGAGGACAGAACAATTCCTTACAAAACATTTCAAACGGAAAAAAATTCTGCATGAAAAAGATAAAAAATAATTACTCAGAGGTTAAAGACGTAAAGACGTGCTGATTATCTTGTGCATTGTACCTCAAAGGCGGGTGCTGGGGTGGTGTAGAGGTTGAGCATGTGACGCGAGGAGGCTGGTGTGGAGGAGTTTGGTCCGATGGGAATACCGGCCTCAGACTGGCGAAAAGTAGGTGAATAGAAGAACTTGGTGGTGCGCTGTAGACTGTCGGTCGCAGGAAATGCTCCTCCCATGGCATCCAAGCACACAGTCACTCCCTGTTGGAAAGACATACATGAATATCGCAAGCAGTTTCACATGCATAACAACACATCATCATCATCATCATCATCATCAAGATTCACCTGCAGGAAGAACTCAGAGTTGGTGTCTCTGGTGCTGAGTAGCATGGCGCTGGCTCCCGACGTCCCAGAGGTCATGGCCAAGATGAGCGGCTTCTCAGCAATGATCACCTTCTCCTCTCCTGCCGCGATGCAACTGATGAGCTCCCGGTAGTGCTCGTATGTGGTGATGGGGTGACACGCCCGGAAGCCATCACTGTCTTGAAAATAACAGGTTTAAGGTATGGTTTATGATTGAAAACTGTTTTTCTAAACCAGTTCCCTTTAATTATTTTTGAATCTTTATTTCACTGATGAAGACAATGGAATGTGGTTAGTTGAAATTATTTTTGCATTACACATGCTGTTCCCACTGGTTATTTTTGTTATCTGAGAGGCAACATACAGTTCGGAATATGACCATTTACAGTTCATTAATACATCCTCTTCTGGACATAACTTTAGGTGTTTTTCCAGCTGATACCATAACAATGCTATACAGGCTATATTAACATTTTATTTATTAAAAGTATTTTAGGGATTAAAATTGATTGACTGATTGATTTAAAAGATTACTTCCCTTTCTGCAGTTATACTTTAATTAATAGCCATAGCTACATTAAGGACACTGATATTGCCTTGGTTTTGTCCCCCGGGAATCTGGGAACTTTAACAACCTGAAAGCTTTGTGGTTGTTATAATGTGATGCATTTCTTTGTCTTGTAGCACAGGACATTTACTCTGTTTGGGTTTTGGACATTTGGGCAAACAAAACGGCTTTGGACAATTTTGATGGGACATTTTTCACTATGGAATCATTTGAAAATTCATGGGAGATTAAGTGACTTAGATCACTGTATGGGGGAATCGTGAAATGTAACATTTAAATGTATACAAATAATGTGAAGAAAATAACAGAGGTTGTGTCAAAAACCTTTTGACGGGTCTGGGCTGTGGGTTCATAAATTCAGCAAAGTCTTTTATTACCTCACAGCCAGTCAGAGGACACATCAGTGTGTCAGATAAATATAACAACACGTTCAGTTTGTTGTCCTTATAATAAGGTGACCAGATTTCTCAGACAAACTCCGGGGACACTTGCAGCTCAGAAGCTTATATATCTCCAAAACACATCATGTTTTAATTTTTTTAAACCCGAAATAGGGAAACTAGACTAAGAGCTGTTCTCATTAGGGGTTGAGCCCCCTTAAAGGTCTGATCCTTGAATCGCCCCTGCTGCTACGTCATACTGTTACTCCATTACACCTCAGAGGGGGGGAATGTTGGAATGTTTACTGAACTACAGTTATCTCACAGATTTTGCTTTGCTTCAGGCTTGTTTCTGCAACAGCTCATTAAGTATCAGATACAATAAAAACTATTGAGGAAAGATTTTTCTTTGACATTGACCCAGTATTAAACGAGATTGTTGCAGTCGGCAGCAGATAAACAAGTTACAATGTAAGTTAATATGATAATTGTCCAATTATCTATCTATATCTATTTACGTTCATAAAAGTGCTCGTTTTGCTTCTGACAGACTCAGATTAATATTCTTAAATTTCTGATAACATCATGGAAAGGATTTCTAAGGAGGTTTACCTTTCTGTTAAAGATTAAGATCATTTTTAAAAACATGAAAGTCCGCGAAATTGCGTTCGCTAAACCCAGCAGACTCCATGTAAATAATCATTAATTTTAGCATCGTATAACATCTCTGAGCTCTGAGCAGAGCTTGCCTTGGCTGTCTTGAGTCTGCGTGTTGGTTGTGCAACTATCGGCTAAGTTTGGTCAATGTCAAAGTAAAAAACCGGGGACATTTCCGGGGACAAATCCAGCCGGGGGACAGGTCACCAAAACCGGGGACTGCCCTCGGATCTATTACCTTACCTTGTATTGAGTTGAAGTCATACCGTCTTCCATAACATGTGTTGGCGTGTTTGTGCAGGCGCTTCAGCAGAGTTTCCTCTTGGACCCGCTTCACGTTGAGTGTATCGGCTTCGAGTTTCTTTCTCTGTCGCCTGCCCAGCCAGCCCATTCCCTTCAACGCCAGATACTGACCGAGTAGACCGCTCCACGTCCGGTTTTCACCTTTCATTTTCGAGCTTATGTCCCTCATAATGAGTGCCATCCCGACCAGAGTGCACACACCAAGGGCGGCGGGCAGAGGAGGCGGCATCGCTGCGGACAAAGCCCGGTGTTACACAAGAAACGTCTGAGCCAGGTGGGGGCGCTGTTAGCCAACTTTACACAGTTTGCTGTTTCATCTACAGTTAACTAGCTGTACACTGCTGTTGTGAGTTACAACGAGCCTTCACGTTATTTCACACACTTACCTACCTTCATCATAGTGAAGCCACTTACCCTGATGGTGTCCAATGATAGCGACAATAACCGATAACATCGCAAAACAAAGCGGCACAGCTAGGCGATACCAAGAAAAAGCCATCTCTGGCAAACAATGTGACCTATCGTTTCTGTGGTTTCAAGCTGTCCACATGAATAATAACGTAAGCTTCAATAATGTGACAACAGAGGAGCCTGAAGTTTTGTTTTCACCTTTTCGCAGCCGTTTGAGCTGCTTCCGTGTTTGGGTCGCAGCCTGTCGCGCTGATTGGCTGAAGACCGGATGACGTATTTTGTCCATTATATAGAGGTAACTTGGCTCACATTAAAAGAAGTAAGAAATTAAAAAAAAGAAAAATGAAGGGTAGAAGCTGAATTGATGCACAAACTTGACCTATTTTAGAAGAACTCAAAATAAGTTTCAAAATTAAAAAAGAAATCCAGCCAAAGCTGGGTCAAGTTTATTCAGACTCAGCAAAAGGAGAGTTCATTAGGTCAAGAGTCAAATGGCTAAAAAAAAGGGGAAAAGAACACAAGTTACCTTTATGCTCTTGAGAAAAGACATTTTAAAAGAAAATCTTTATCTTCCCTCAATATTGTCAGAGTTACTTCTAAAGATCCAAAGTTAACTTCTAATTATGTCACCAAATTGTATATGAATTTATATAAATCACAATTTAATGCAAATGATTGTGCAATTTTCCTGGAAAAGGTTCAAGCTACCATCCCTTTAATTGATGAGGAAATTAAATCAATGTGTGAATCTGACCAGTCAGTTAATGAAATTAAAGATGCACTATTTTCAATGAAAAAGGGCAAATCTTCAGGAATCGACAGCCTATCTGTTGAATTTTGTATACACTTTTGGGAACATCTCCATAACTACTTATGCGTGTACAAAGAATGCATCACAGAAAGAGCCACCCATGAGAAAGAGACATCATGGATTTCAAACGAGCAAAGTGGCAGTTGGTCAAGCCCCCCCCCCCCCCCCCCCCCCCCCCCCCCCCCCCCGCTCTCCTCCTCAATAGCTACAGATACAGAAATGGCACATACTAAGGAAAGCTCATTGTGCGACTGGCTCTAGTGGCTGTAATTCTGCACCAAGGCTGAGTTTGGGGAAAGAGTCTTCAGATACAGTATTAGGGGACCACTATGACCTATATAAAAGCTTCCAAAAATCACCATGTCCCATGTCACGGGACCTTTAATAATATTCAGCTGCAACTCTTTAAAGTTGCAAAAGCAGCAGAGACTGACATGACTTGAATGTACATCATTATCCTGTAGTTATTTCTCCTATTTTATTTTTGCTGAATGTAAGGAGCTCCCTTAACTACCCCGTTATCTTATGGTAATATTTAAAATCTTTTCATCTAATTCCCTGCCGCTATATTTACACTTTTGTCGTTGTTCTATACACATGTACTGTTACTGTTAAAAGAACTTTCACACTTAAACAAAAGAAACCATATGTATTTTTTTATTGCTAATGTATATAATTTACAATAATGCACCTTCTATCTAGCCGCCTAATAATATCTGCATGTCTGTTTGTACAGTTCAGTAAAGAAAAGGAAAAAAAGGAACATTTGTTCTAGAAATAACAAATGGGAGATGTCAATCAAGCCCAGTCTGTACACTCCCACGCAGTCTTGAGAGGAGCTCTAATTAGATGTCAAGTGTGAGAATACCTGGGGGGGTTGGATTGTGGGTGTTTAGGGGCTTTGTGATATGAACTTTGATAAAAAAAAGAGGTAAAATAAAGGTAATTTCATTTATAAATAAAATTAAATATTTGTAAGCAGCACAATGTATATATTAGGTACATGATCCGAACTATGATGTGAGCATCAGAGCAGTAACATAATGACTGTTGTCGGGAGCTTTTATTGACTCCCTCTTGGCCCTGGCTGTAAATTAGTCCATAGAAACGTCTTCCTCATCAGCCCTGCTCTTCAGAACCTGCACAAAGATCAGAGAAACACACTTAGAACTTTGATGTAAGGCTTATCTGGAAATGTTCAATCAGAGAGATCTGCTCACCTGTTTCATTTCCATGGCGACAGCTGATTGGGAAAGAGCACAGAAAATGATGTGGTGCATATGAAATGGTAAACACATGATCGAGCTTATTCTAGATATGTCTTTGTGCTTTTTGTTGGACTAACCTGTCCAATAAGAAGAGGGCAACACCAAAGCTCCATCGACAGACTGCTCAGCCAACCAAGACAAATCGGCTGGGCTGTCGACAAATAACTCCTCTGGTTCGTCCACGCACAGCTCAATCTCTGCTGCAGTCAACATAGAGATCAGAGATTCTCAATTACTCCTACTGATTTCCAGTAGCAAGCACTATTTGCCTTTTTTAGCCTCTATAGTTGGTGGATTTCACAACGTTATGGGACCAGTTTAGTAGCTCTAATTGTTCCCTGTCTTTATATTTACATTAGTTATTTTTAATATGAAAGTTTAGTGGAATAGAGTTTACAAGATGGGAAGAACAAAAAAAAAGCTGACAAACTTATTGGCCTGCTTAGAGCTGCAACATCATGACACGTTTTTTTCCTTCCAGCTAACCTGTGACTACCTCCTCCTCCTCTTCCTCCACCTCCACCACCCCCTCCCCCTCCTCTTTGGACCAGGCTGTGGTTGTTTCGACGGCAACGCTGCAGTCAGACATTGAGGATGTGAGGCTGTTGCTCTGGAGTCTTTGTGCCAAGCGTGTTGTGTCACAAATGTAGGCCTCTTTATAGAACTGACTGGCTGCAGACAGACAGAGAAAGAGTAAAAGAAAAAGACACTTTTCAATTGTAATTATGTGAGATACTGGTTTAGAAGCCCCAGAATATTTGTTTTCATGATATTTTTTTCAAAATGCTTTTGGCAGAGGATGAGAAATATGGACTTCATGAGGTTTTACCAATGATATACACTCACCGGCCACTTTATTAGGTACCCCATGCTAGTAACGGGTTGGACCCCCTTTTGCCTTCAGAACT
>NC_048427.1:8322507-8386485 GCF_013103735.1 Etheostoma cragini | reverse complement strand
CATGTGATTGGCTGCTTAGAAATTAAGTGTTAACGAGCAGTTGGACAGGTGTACCTAATAAGGTGGCCGGTGAGTGTAGTTTGGATAAAAAAATATATTCATTGAATCATTGTTAAGAATCAGGAACCAATCAAGACACAGTCCTGTTGTTGATAAGTTTAAAATGAAACAGCTTTGACAAAATATACATATATTTTTTTAGATTGCTGACCCTGCATGTTTTCCAGCTGGTGGATGTAGCCAACTGCATCTCTGGTGATGATGTGGAACCGGTGACTGTCACTGAGGTGCCTCAGGATGTGTTTGGAGTGGGTGGCTGAAGGAGTATAATACACCAGCTTAGGGAGGCACAGAGAGCCCACGGCTGCGATTTCAAACCTGCTGCCCTGGAGAGCAAGTGAGAGGTACAATCCAATCCAAAAACAGGAGAAGAGAAAGTGGCAGAAGTATGCAGGTCTGTGTGAACACAAGAATGCTCTGGTGTGTATGTGATCTTCGGAACCAACCTTGAAAGTGAAGCGTTCAATATCGGTCCAGGAAAAGACATATAATTGGCACTGCTTCCCTCCCACCTCCTTAAGAAAAGTTTAAAACCTTAGTACATCCAAATTTAGGAGTGAATTAACCAAGAAAGTTCCAGGAAGTGTATTTAGTCAAGACCAGGCATCAATGTGTATATGCAAAAATAAATTCCCAAACAGACCCACCTGATAAATATGGACTCCTTTCATTGCCACACCAAGAAGAATTGAACTTCTCAGCTCTTTCTTCTCCTGCACATAAAACCGCAGAGCAAGAAGCAGAGTTTGAAATATAAAACATAAGCTTGTATAGAAGATGTTGCAGTATGTGTCGACTGCTAAATATGTCTGTGTCATTACAGTTTCAGTATTTTGGTGGCTTTCTTTGGTTAATTCTGTGCAGTCCGACCTGTCTCATCCTGTAGAAGGTAACTGGTCCATCCTGCAGGCTGCTGACCTCTTTTATAAACTGCAGGACGGCTTGGCTGCGTGTGACACCTCTCAGCTCAGCGTGTAACACTGGGCAATGCTGGAGCAGGAAGTCCCGTCCACGACGCTGTATCAGCTGAGAACATTAACTCATGTTACACACACACACACACACACATACACACAAATGTAAGGTTAGCTCCACATGGTGACACGTTTTTTTTTACCCAAGAGGGGAAGTAGTCCTCAGGAAGAAAGTAATGCTTGTGTTTTCTCTCCTGTCTTTTCTCTTCTCCCCCCTCTTCCTCCTCTTCATTATTCTGCTCTGCTCTCAGCTCCAAATCTCCGACTTCAGCTTGAAGTGCAGAAGCTGCCAGCTGGAAGAGCAAAGCTTCCTGATGGCAGCTCTGTGAATGCAGCACCTTATTCCTCAGCTCAGTGTAGTAAAGCTGCTGCACTTTGCTGCTCCTTAAACAGCCAAATAGGAAATCAAATTTACATATAAAAGAAAAACACACATGACATTAAAACAGTGGGTAGAACAATTATAGTTTGTATGTGTGCAGACAGATGAATATTCTTTAGAAATAGTATGATGATGGGAGACCAACTTACAGAATCAGTAACCCACTCTCTACATAATGCTGCACTCTCAGAAATAAGATGAATGGGACCTGGAAATAAATGTATAAGGAACATTTCAACAGGGTCAAAGAAAAATATTGTTCACTTTGAATTCTGCATATACTTGTACTGTGCAGACAGTCTAGGTAATATTTAAGAAAAATAAAAAAATCACATTGCGTTTTAAGATCATAAATATTTCCCTGAATGATAACGGGACAAAGGTCAGTTTCTACAGAACATCTGGCTCAATACATGGCAATACATATACATTATCACTGTTTATGAGTTCACCAATGCTCTAAAAAGAGTGTGAACTCACCATTAAGGATCCTCGGTTCCATCTTTTGCCAAAGTACTTGCTCAGCTTTTGCTCCAAATCAAGAAAGAGGTATTCATTATCTGAGAAATAAAATGCACACATTTAATTATCAAAACGAAAATAGAGTTTTTTGCAACATTTAGTATGTTTGCTCATGATTAACTTCACAGGCTCTTGTTCATTTATTTCCCAGCAGCCTCCCTTTAATTTCAACAACCCTTAAGGAATTAATTGAAAACATTTTCTCAAGAACTCCCACACAGACACTAACTGACCTTTGAGAACAGCCAGACCCAAGACTTGGAGTTCACTGACGCCAAGGTGCTTCAACACACTATTCAACACATCATGACCTCTGGCGCTCACCTAAGATAAGCATAACACATACAAAAAACTTAGTACATACTGTAAGAGTACCTTTCATTTATTTTGATTTCTGTGTCATGCCAAACATTTGATATCGCTATATAACATACATCTCCCAGTCTCACATAGCAGGTGCATATACAAAGCATGTAAGCTTTAGGTTCATACTTATACACTATTTGGGTTTTGTCGTATTAGACAGTGTGGTTTTGTTCTAGGTCAAAATTTGAAAGACTTAGACCTCATCCAGAGTTTATTGTTTTAGAGTTTTTACTTCCCATAATGGTAAACATGCAGTTTCGGAGGTTTTTCCAGTTTGAAAAGTACAAGTACAATGTTTCCAAAATCTATTAACCCTTTTTTTAATTATTTTTTTAAGCCTTTTATTTATTAATGGTAAATAAACCTAATTTAAATTACCTTATACTTTTTTTTTAATAAAAAAAAACTGAGAAATTATTCATTATTGTGACTAAGAGTTAAGATCAGAGGAGGTTGATTAAATCAGACTAGGTTTATGTCAAAGTTTAGTCAGGACACTGTTAACACAGCTCATATAGCATGCGTGCACACACACACACACACGCGCTTGCACACATTTTTCCAAATGCTATGGAATTGAATAAAACACAAAATTCAAAGGAAGTAATTTTACCTGTGAAAATTGTTATTTTGGTTCCGCACAAGGTACATGCATTTATCTAAATAATTTGGGGTAAACTTGGTTTTAAGAAAACCTTTCTGATATAAAAGTCTTTGAAAACTGGTCGAATTCAACCCAAGGATAACATAAGGGTTCAAATAATCACATCTGAGCTTAGGGTAATCATGTGTAATGCTGGTACATCAATGGCAGCTGTCAAATTAAATCTGGGGTCTGTATATTTCCCCACCTTCCAGAGATGCTCTAAAATAAAAGATTAATAACAAAATACAGAAACGTTTGACGTAAAAAATATTTTGAAGCCACTCACCTTGACAATACAGTCCAGGTGCTGCTTGTTTGGAAGAAGGACGCACACTTGTCGTGTCTGCCTCGTCCTCATGGTAACAAAAGCTTCAGTTGGCCTCAGGTCTCCGTATATCTACAACTGAAGATGTGTCGTATTGGAGGCACCAGGCGGCAGTCCCCCAGTCCATCCCCTCCCAAGAGGACATCTCCAACAACAGCGCTTGTGCTAAATATCAAGTCCTAGTAAGCATGCTACTGTCCTCCCATGGGCTGACCAAAGCCAGCCATCCTTCCTCCCTAACCTGACACGTAATGACTCCTCACTCGTTCATACAAAACAGAGAAAACAATCGTCACATTGTACATCACATTAACACAAATTCTTAATGCAGAGATGGGATTGGGCTTTATCCATTTCTACAACATTCGTGTATATTTTCATGTATAAAATAAAAGCCCAGAATACTCAAAAAAGCTACAGGACAAAAAAAGAATGTGTGCAGTAAAAGCTGGGCCCTCGGGGTGTTGGCAGACATGCTTTAAAACATACAGACATTATCTGTTAAGAATAATAACTGCATTGAAATTAAATTCTAAGAAGGGCCTAAAAAAACATGGAGAGATTATGGTAGGGCAAATGTAACATACTGTACGAGGTATGAAAAAATATGGATGAAAACCAGTGAACTATGTTAAATCAACTTTATTTATAAATGATACCCAAACACTTAATGTCCAATCTCCCACTGGAAAAAAAAAAAACAGAAGACACCATTGTTAATCTATCATTAATTTATTTAAAAAAAGAAATCTAACAATGATCCTTGTGCTTTGCTCTGAGAAAGCAACAACATATGTGACACTTGTTTTTAGTAGCTGGTGATTCTTCTTACAGTAACCACAACTTCTCTGCTCTTGTGTTTTTTCTAAGTTACAATCTACAGTGTTCTTTTTAATTCCCACATGAAATCATTTTTCTTAACATGCACAAAAACGGAACAAAAACAACCAAAGATAACTACAGTGCATTAAAAAGGCACCTGCTCCCCAGATACAGGCTTTTTTTTTTAATCCTACAAAGTTACATACTGTAGTTGTAGAGGGATGTTGTTAATGCAGCTTCAGTAGCAATGAGTCTCAACAATAATCACAGTTCATAAAAAACTGTATCATGTCCGTACCGACTCCATCGAGTACTCTACGATATCACATTGACCTTTTTGGGGACAGATGAGATACATTCAAGAGGTAACAAGTTTAACTTTAGCTCCTTTACAAACTATCTTTTCTCAGCAACAAAATTCACACATTAGACTGTAAAATACAATTCTCAGGTTAAGTAGGGTTCACATTAAAATGTCGATGATTAAAGGCGACCAGAGGAAACATGCAGTACAGTATGTAGAGTGGTTTTATCTTGGCGGAGGGTTTTCTCAGCGTGGGGACTTATTTGTGGGCTCAGAAATGCATTGAATGTAAATCAAATCCCACTGATCACATTCCCATTTAACAGACATACTTTTCTGTTCTTCAACATGCTTTGGGTGTCATTCACGAATCCCCCAAAAGTTTTAATTTCAAGGACATTTCTTACATACATTTGAAAAATTGCATGACAATATGCAGATTTCTAATATTAAATAAAGGAAACAAGCAGTGTTGTTGATCACTGTCAACAAGTCTTTCAGTATAAATATTCACTTAAATGTATACCACCAGTAACCCGATTCAAATTTAATTGTATTGCCCTGACAGACCAAGGATGTTGTTTTCTAACATTCAAACTGTCTTCACATTAACAATCTGAGAACATATTGTTAGCTTTCCTTCTAATAATCCCAAAAATTCATCAAACTTACTCTGCCCTTCCAAACACACACACTTCAGTTGGTGTGCACTCATACACCCACATTAACTCAGATGTTGTACATTTATGTTAAATGCAAAATATATTCAGGTTCAGAATTACACACATACAACAAGACCTTTGTTATTTTACAGAAAAAATAAAAACTGGAAAATGTTCAGCAGCTAAATGGACGTAAACTGTGTACTGAGGTTCAACTATCAGCTTTAATTTAATTATTTTGGTAGTTTTAGATTTTCATGATCAAGTCCTTCGGTCACCAGAAGTTTTATTTCCAACCTGCCTGACACCATTTCTTCTTTTTTTTGACACATGCATTGTAGAACCAAAACAGGAATTGTTTGGTGAATTAAGACTGTGGTGCTGAAACTTTGAAATGAAGCATTGAACCAACAACAATAAAGAATAGGTAAACCTGACCATTAAGGAATATTATTTCATTTTCACTCATCTGCATTTAAAAGTAAACACGTAACCTTTTGTTTCAAATCAGCTACACAGTGGATATGTACCTTTTATTGTTTTACCACACTATGCAATTCCTGTTTTAAGTATGCCCATCCATTAGAGCAGTGATATTGAGAACGGCTTTTATACAGTGTGTTTATAATACAGGAAAAAATGGTGGCACTCCCAAATCTCTGCTTTCCCTGAAAGGCATGACCAAAGAGTTTCTGAGCTTGTTGCATTTGAACGTACGTGGATATAATGGCTGGTATTTAACTATTTTTAGTGCTGTGTAACATTCATTGAGAAGTAAAAAAGGTGTTACGCAAACACACAGATCAAAGTCACTTTTTAACAAAATCCATGACCAAAGTGTAACTGAATGCATTTAGATATTAGTGGTTGGAATGTACTTAAAGGAGAATTCCGGTTGATTTTAACACGTAGCTCTTTTGTTTGGACATTTGGAGTGTTGTCTGTAGCAAGAAAAACGAAAACAATCGGTGCTGCCTACACCACGTTATCCCCTGCTAGAGTTAGCACCCAACAGGCTTAACAGGGCAAGATTTAAACGTGTTTTTGGCCTCTAAACATGTTCAAAATGTCATTGAAAGTGCTACATATGTACAGTTATTCCTTCCAAGGGAACACAGCGAATCGGACTGCAGTAGATGTGACAAAAAGGCATAAAAGTTGTGTTAATCCATACCTCCGTTTATTTCCTGTTTTCCGGTAAAGTCCAAACTAGTCGATTGTCAAACTTATTAAATCCAATATTCCAAAATGTATTTTTTCCACAAAAAAACGATTTGCTGCTATTATGTCCTTGGTAATGACTATGTAGAAACCGGATGTAACCTGACACCACAGTGGAGCCAGGAGAGCTGCAGTTCAAGAGTTCAACAGCTATCGCGCATGTGCACAGGTCATAAAGCAACAGTGGGCTCTTGAACTTCTAACCTGCTGCAGCCGGCCGCTCTGCTCTCCTGAAATTGACCAGAATTCTCCTTTAACTATAGATGCTTGTGATTTTAGGTTTCGACTCCACTGGACTTCAACAGGTGTTTGCCATTTTGTGTTGGCCACGTATATATTTTTGCACAGCCAAACAGATTTGCAGCTTCTATTTTTTGATATATTAAAACCAATAAGTGTGAAGTATAACTGATCGCAGCTGTTTAAGGTTTTGATTTTGACATTTAATTTTGCAAATGAAAATTTGGATATATACCCATTTTGCAGGGACAAATCTTATTTTATCTACTGTTCATTAGATAGAAGTTATTACATTTTTAAATTCCATGACACTAGTAATACACAAATAAGAGTATTCTGGCAAATTAACAGAGATTTGTTTTCAAAATTAGTGTTTCAACTGACTTTTTTCTACTGTATGATAGTGGAGTGCATAACGGAAAAATGCTTTTGTTGTGAGTTATGTTTGCCATTATTTTCAATGCATATTCTGCTTGTTTACTTGTATAGACGAAAGGCAGCTTGCTTTGTTCGGACTGCTGTAAAAGTGATTCTTTTTTACTAACCTGCTTGAATACATTTTCTAATAGTTCAAAATTTTGATCATATTAAAACCTCATGACTTCACTGGCAAAGTTCAGAAAGATCAGATGATCCCTAGAGGTACCTCTTCAAAGAATTATACATGTGTTTATCAGCTGCACAGTTCTAAGACACGGAGTCCTAGACTGGAACAAAAAAGGAAGACTGGCTTCAAGTCTCTTCCGGCTAACAGCTAACAGTTAGCGGCTGTTACATGAAGGCACTTCCTGGTAAAGCTTTCCACAGAGTAGCACCTGGGATTGTTTAGAAGTAACCAGTAGAAGCCCTTAATTGGAAGCAGCCTGGGGACTGAGCTGGGCTGAAGGGTTTGTTGGTCACAGCAGGGTGAACCCTAAGATGTACTGCAGGAGTTTGTTCCGATTGGCCTGAGGTAGAAAGGTGCTGCTCAGCTCCAGAGTTGTCACCTCGTTCTCTCTTCTCTGCTTTAGGACCTAAAGAAGATTACAGCACAGAAAGAAACTCGTAACTCAAGCTGGAGGAACCTGAACACAACCCAAACCCTACTTGTTAACACTAAAGTGCCTTTGAATAACTGTAAGCAACACATTATGTGTTCATAACTTTGATATATATATATATAAATAAACACAGTCTTACCCCAAGCTCTTTGAATGTCCTCACTGTGTTCTTCACCAGGTAATGAGTTGCACTTTCACCTGGGAAAAACATTTTCTTTCACCAGTTAATTCAGTCTTCAGTAGTCATAGCATAAATCTAGTTCTAGCACATTTGTTCCAGTAACTGTTAAAAGGTTAAATAATTAATTTTGTATTACAGAAGGAAATAATGTGTTATAATTACGCAGCAACTTTTTATTTAAAGTTGAAACTAAGCCTGAATAATGATTTTTATTTTTATTATTCTGCAATTTTTCTAAAGTATATGTTTGGAAATATTGCAGTACTACCATAAGCAGCCACTCCTCTCTCTGTGCGGGTGAGCAGGTATCTGAAGAGCCTCTGGGTGTAGTCTGATTCAGCCATGGGCTGACTCAGACTGTGGACAAAGATGGCAGCGCCGCTGTAGGCCTCCAGCACAGGGCTGACAAGTCGCTGTAGGAAGACGAAGAACTCCTGGTGCTCTGCGGAAACGCTCACCTGGAAGAGGTAGAGAAAAAGTCACTGTGACTGTGACTGGATGTTGCTCATTCAAACAACTTGAAAACAGTTCTGAAAGTTGATGCCATTGTTGTGGAGGTTCTGTTGGCTTTAATAAAATAGTCTTTTTAGATATGTATTACAAAAGTGGACCTTTAGGTAGCGATCTCTCTGCTCCTCTCCAAAGTCACTGTCCTCGTCCTCCTCATCACTTCTCCAGGAAAGGGGCTCAGGGAACTTTTTGGGCCATGGTTCCTCTGTGGGGCTGGGACTCAGTTCCTCTTGGTCCTCCTGTCACACACAAACAAAAACACAAAAATTAGGCCATTGGGGCTATGGAAAAGACCCGCCACATATTACACATACAGTAAGTGATTATTCTTATGTTCTTCACTGTTTCATGTTACTAGATATAAAAATGATAACCCAGACTACAAAGTAATTTATAACCGCTTATTAGCACAACAACAACATGTGTTCACAGCAGCATGGCCAACACCAACAATGGAAGCCAAACTACACATCATATAGTAGCCCAAAATGAACAACAACTATAGTTAACGCTTTCTTTGATGTTCCCCACGAGTCAACTTCCAGAATTAGTCATAGTGGTTTCTTTTATTCTTGTCGGTCACTAGTGAGGTCTGTATCTGTAAACTGACCTCTGCTACATAGAGAACTCCATACTGGATCAGCCGGGTCACTGCATCGTGAAAAACCTGGTAAATCGTCTGACAGGGCTGTGAGACAGACAGGAAGAGAGGGAGAGACACAGTGAAACAACGCCAACGTACCATGTGGACCTGTCATATTCAAAATCTGTTTCAATCATCAACAGCATCATCAGGAACAACCAACCAAAGTTTACACAACTGATCAGTACTACTACGTTTGCAAAGAATGATGGACTGAGGTCTGATGAAGATCAAATGTTGATATGGGTTGGTCATATTTCATTGTCTTTATACAATTCACTTCAGTCATGGCAAACAAGAAAAAAAGGACATAAAAGGTTTTTTTCTTACAATACAGAGATGCACTTAAAAAATGTGCTCTTGCCACTTGTTGAACTCATTGTACTGTATAAAGTTTAGAAAGATGGTGACCCCTTCTGATATTTAAGCAATATTACTAGGCTCTCACTTTCTGGCGGTGGGACTGTCCCTACAAAGGCTGGTCTGATGTCTCCCCGGTTTTTGGTTGAATAGCACAGTATACACCCCTATAACATACCATCACTTGTTCAAGCCAGCACTTATGGATAGAGTGTTTCTGGACTGGAGGGAAAGAGGGCTGTGTTGTATTGGTGACTATTACATACATAAGACATTTGCTTCTTTCTTTAGCCCCAAACTAAGTATCACCACCAACATTTGTATCACTACCTTCAAGTCAGGCATTTTGCACCTATGCGTATCCAAAAAATTCACAAAATCAAACTATAGAGTCACACTTTCTGTGATTTACTTCTCTCTCAGCCTGAATCAAAGCATTTCATCTCCTGCATTGTTACTGTTTTTACGATAACAATGGAAGCATGGCGCCGTAATTGGGCGCTCCGGTGTCAGATGAACTGTGGGAGGAAGGTTTGTCCGCAATGCAGAGCTGGTCCATTTGCTCTAAATACTAATTAATTTAATTTAAAGTCTTACACAGAGTGCATTACCTAAAACCAAACTCAACAAGATTTTTGAATCCGTTTCCCCCGTGTGACAAATGTGGTATCTCAGAGGGATCACTGTCACACTTGTTCTGTCACTGTCCAGTATTAGGTAATTTCTGGAGTGACATATTTAACTTTTTTTCAAAAAAATGTCAGATAAATATCCAGCCGGATTGCAATCGGACTATTTCTGGTTGCTCCACCAAGACCGAGGTCCTTCCTCCCCCATCAGAAGCAAATTATTAGAGCAGGCATGGTTGCAGCTAAAAAAAAAAGAATACTACTTAATTGGAAGTCCCCACTGCCCTCATGTTTCAGGAGGTGCCTCAATGAAATGCTTTCTGTGGCTAGAATGGAATGGATTCCTTTTGACAGAAGGAATTCACAAAGTCACTTCTTGAAGGTGTGGATACCATTTATTGACATTACTTGATGACCTACTGTAAGTGTGAGTTTGTTTTTGTTTTGTTGTTTGATTGCTGTATTGTCTAGTTAATTGTGACTGACTGCTGCGAAAATTCAAAAATAAAGTATTTCGATGGGGACAATGTGCAGAACTTACTGGTGCCACTGTCACCTCATTGACAAGAAAGTGCGAGAGCCCAGCAGCCTTGCGAATGAGTCTCTCCTGACTGAGTGGGAGGCTACTCAGACCATCGGGTGGATGGTCAGACTCTGATTCCGCTATCAGCTCTCGCTGCAGTGACAGGATGCTGCAGGCTGGAGACAAAGCATTAAAATAAATTTGTGAAGAAAAAAATCTAGGCTTAGGAAAACTAGCGTCTGACTGATGGAATTTAAAATGTCAACAGCAAAGTTTATTCACATCACACCCCTAAACAAGTCAAATATTAGTGATACACCAGAGTGAGCACAGAACACAACAACATCTTTGCTCAACGTACCAATGATTGCATCAGAAATGAAGACATGGAAAAGGCAATTGCTGTAGAAGTTGAGCTCGAAAAGAGCTGGTACTGTTTGGCTGGGTGCAATGGTGAACTCTCCATTGCGATTTGAACTGCTGGTCACATTCACGCAGTTTCCCAGCAGGTGGAGGGCCCGCATGACCACATCCTCTGAGTTCCCCGAAAAGCCCAGATCAAAGTCCCGAGAAAGGATCTCCTCCTTCATGTTGAAGAAGTCTTCCACCAGCTTGGACAGCACCACCCCCTGAAGAAAAGTGGGGGTAAAAACATGAAGCTCAAAAAAAAAAAGTATGACTGCATTTGCTAATCAAAGCCAGGATTCAGTACAATTGCTTTGTTACATGTGTATGCAGCACTGGCCAATTCCTGGAGCCAGGAAGACAATTTCAGTAATTGTTTTTCACTGTCAGCCACTTAGACCAGACCTTAGATCAGTGTGCCTGCAGGGGGCAGCGGCTCCCAGCTCTCCAACAGAGAGGGACATTCATTACTATCATGCAGAGGTATGTGACATTTGGACCACCTTGGGAGGGAGCGTGATGGGCTCAAGAGTTTTTGAACAGAGGTTTTTACCTGCCGTATACAGTGTCAAAGTACAAGGAGAGGGTGTAATAGAGAGGGCAAGAAGGACAACCAGACTTACCTGTCTGTGTCTGTACAGCAGCAGACAGGCTACGATGTGGGTGGACATGATTGCTGATGACTTATTAGCCGCTGTGATAGAAACAAGGACAATATAATGAGCAACACACTGAAAACATTATCAATATCGTCCATAATTATACCATTAATAATATATTTTTTTAATTTGCAAGACTTGACCCAAAGTCTGTTGGTAGGGATTATGGTAAGAACTAAAAGTGTATGTACAGATGGGACTAAGTGACATCTATGACTATATGTCACATATAATAAATATTATACATTTATTCACTTGGCATCTTACTGACCATCAAATAAAGTTATCAATCATATAAACGAGTACAATGTACCAGGTTTGTCTTTGGCTATTAGGTATGATATAACACAGGAATAAGAAAATCTAAAAGAGATGATTGCGTAAGAAACATATCAGGCAGACAGAGAAAATGTGTGCGTGCATGTCTCAGGACAGAGGTTACTAGTGGTCATTTTAAGCACAGCTCAAGATCAGGGATGTAAAGCCTGTGAGCAGTGGTACTGCATTCCTCCCTACTTCTTTATCCCCCTCTTATCCCATTGGCTGAAAACAACATGCCATCCAGCAGGAGGCTTTGTGATTGGCTGAGAGGAAAAAACAAATGGGTCTAGCTAGTAGAATGCAGCTGCATGAGCCGGGAAGAACCGGTTTCTGTAGTGCTACCTCGTGGCAAAAAAAGCCCTGAGGGATGTGAAGCGGATGGACTGATGCTGTGCTGTGTGGGATTTCAATATGGAGGCAGTATGATGGATAATATTTTATGTGTGCTGCAGGTGCACGTTTAAAACAGGATGAAAAAGGAGAACCATGTGCAGAAGAAGATAAAAGAGGAATGTCTAATTACGCAGTAAACGTGCTGCAGTATTTAAAATAAATTAGATGTGCTAGTGCCATTAGAAATGTCTGTGGCATTCAGTTTAGACAACTCTGAATTGGATGGCATTGTGATGATTCATAACCTTTGCCACATGTCAGTCTTACTTGATGTCTTTCTATATTACAAACAGCTTAAGTTATCAAACTGGAGTTTCCTGGTGAAGCTGAGAATGATCCTTTAATGTCATATGCAAGAGGGCTAAGATGGGCGTAGTTAATCCACTGGCTGTGTGGTTTGTGAATTTCTTACTGAAGAGGACGTGCTTGGCCAGGTTGTTAATAAGATGTCGCCTTGAGATGTCATCGGGCAGCTCTCTGTTCAGCTGCTCCTCCTCCTCCTGCCCCTCAAACAGCTGAGCATCGGGTCTGGAAGAATAACAACAATTCAATATGTAAACATAAAAATTGATAATTGTCTTGTTATGTCAGCTTGATACGGTATGCTTAACCCTTCTCAACCCTGCTTTGACGTGATGTCTTCTTGTCAAATTTGAAAATCAACACTTTTGTTGACGCCTTTTATGATGTTTTTTTTTAACATTTTCTTACAGACTGGAATATGTCAAATTTTACTCAATACTATTTCAAAATCACTTCAATTTGGTTTTTTTCAAATGCTTGAAAAAATGAAATTTTTACTAAACAGTATTTGCAATTTGTCTTTTCAGTCGGCTCTGTTGGGGTGAGCTTTGAACCTGTGACACAAGACCAGCTGGGATGGAGCGGCGCTGTCCTTGTTGATTTACCATATGACTGTATCAGTTTTCTTTGAAAGGAAAGCGCTGAACTGAAGTGACCCCTGTCAATGCTTGCTCAAGAGCTGTGCTGGGTTGTCAGATAACAGACCCTGCTGTCAAGCAGCAGGAGGGAGAAGTAAAGTTTGGACAGGAGAGTTCATAATACCACAGGTGGGGATGTGGAACTGCTGGTTCGTGGACAGAGGAGGATATAACAGATTGTTAGAGTGGGTTGTGTGTGTGTATTTGCTCTTACTGTGCAGAAATAATGATGGGCATCAAGGTGTGCTCCAGGGACACTTGTGGTGGAATATGACGGCTTCTCTGGGAGTCCATGTACTCCTACATTTGACACACAAAAGCTCCATTACAAATACCAAAGACATAGATATTTTCTTTAACGCAAATGTTGAGAAACCAAAAGAAAGCATAATCTTTAGTTGTAACATTCCTACAGTTTTAAGCTGTGCAATGCTTTTTAGCGCTTTAAAATCAAGAGTAATAGCCGAAATCTGCTGAAGCTTGGCATGTGGCCACAACAGCTGGAGTTCTATTTGTATGAAAGCTAATATAAACCTGCGATCAGTCACCTTTAGGGAGAAGGGCTGGTTGAAGTCAACTCGGACGCAACCATAGTTCTTCCTCAGCATCCTAAACACTCCGCATGCGATTCCCCACAAACTCTCATTCTTCTTAGGTTTGCCCTGGTGGGATTGAGGAGTTCAGATGGTTACAATGTAGACTTGATAATCATAACAACATATTCTAGTTATTTAACCTGCCCACCACAAACAAAATTGTTGTCACCTCATTTCTAAAGCTACAATTTCAAAAGCCAGAACTACTGTGAATATCTATTCCATTTCTTTAAATGAAATAAAACACCTTTGTTGCCAAAACAAAAAACAGACGTCACCCAAGCACTTACCAGCTGCTCGCTATTGTAGTTGCCCTCAAGAATACGGTCATAAGAGATGCCAACTGGCACCACCAGTACGTCTGTGATCGACCCAGTGCACATTGTGTCTACCACGATGGACAGCATGCCTGCACGCGCCGTAGACGGCTTACCGCTGCGGGAGCGGGTACCCTCTAGGTAGACCTCCAAAAACTGCTGCTGACGCAACAACTCCTCTGTATACTGAAGGAAGGTTGATGAAATAGAATAATGTGTTAGAATGGTGAGATGAAGATGAATGATAAAAGATGGCACAGGATGGGAAAAGTTAGAGAAATGTGCAAATGCTGTGGTAAAGGTCATAACACTTTAAGTGATATGCAATCTGCTGCAAAGTCTTTGAAAAAAAAAAAAACATTGACTCTGTTACAAGGTGGAGGTCAAGTAAAGTGAACCCTGAGCAGCTGCTGCATATGCAGCCCGAATACAAGTTCAAAGTGGGTGGTGGTCACAGACATTTTGACCGCCAAACACACTGCAGGGGACTGGGCCCGTGCCAAGGCAGCCATGTTGTGTAACAGTATCCAGCCATGGATGAGTACAGCTGTCTCTTGCTATGTAGACACTTTTGAGAAGCGAAGCTTTGTCCTGAAATGGAATCTGGGCTGTTGCATTGAGAGTGAGCTTTGAAAAGGACAGACGTCCAGGCTGTTTTACATGCCTGTGAGGGAGTTCGGTTAATAACATTTCTTTGTGTGACACAGGCAAGCCAGATTTAAATTACATCTTCTACCAAATTTAAGTCATACACTGTTACTGTTGAGTCCTGTCTCAACTCTTCAGTTTTAATCAGCCTCTAATTTCTAATTCCAACTATTCTTAAGGGTGGAAATACATTTAGCATCAATAGGATATAGATTTAGCATTACTTACATCCACATTGGTCCTCAAAAACAATAGTTTAATCATTTAACAGACATTTTTGGGCCAAACAATAGATTACTTAAATGATTTTGCTTTAACCAAGGCCTGACTTAAACTAAAAGTCACAGGAGTCAAAGCTGTGACCATCTGTAAAGTAGTTAGCAACTAATATAAACCTACTTAGGCTCCCAACAAAGACTTAATAACAGCACATTAATTGGATCTAGGTCAGCGAAGAGGAAAAAAGCAAGAGCCAAACACCATCTTAATCTTGCAGCAGAAGTTTTACAGAAGTCTACAGAAGGTGTTTAAACATTACTACAGGATAGTAGAAGTGTCTAAGTAATTTATTTTAAAAAAGTTATAAGGCTGATTGTACTTTACAGTATGCCTGAAAATGAGAACACTAACATCATGTAACAACGGCTTTTAACACACACACACACACACACACACACACACACACACACACACACACACACACACACACACACACACACACACACACACACACACACACACACACACACACACACACACACACACACACACACACACACACACACACACACACACACACACACACACACACACACACACACACACACACACACACACACACACACACACACACACACACACACACACCTTACCGCATGTAAGAGTGATCTGTACAAAATGTCTTTTTTCCCATCCCCTGTCTCCTCCATTCTCCGTCGTATGAAGAATCCTCCAAGTTTACGTATAAGGGTGCTGAGATGAGAAAATAGAAATTTCATCAAGTGGCTTCCGCACAAAGCTTTATACACTGGCAGCAGCTGTGTCCTCAACATTTTCAGTGTGTTGGTAGTCAGTAAAAACAACGTGCCAATAATTTGGACTGTCATTAAGTATTACTGTACTGTGGTGATTCCTCTTTAAAAAATGTGATTATTTGATCTGGACGATTTAATGTGATCCCTACAATGTAGAATATGCCTGTTTGCATCCACTTCCTGCCCTTACTCAGTTGTGTATTTAACTCTAACACACTTTTTTCTTTCCTTTCACTTCTTCATTTTCTTAATGTCTCCTCTTTTGTTCCCTGTCACTAGGTGTGTTCCTGTTCTCGGTAACCATAACGCAGGTTGGTACTTCTGGGACCTATATCACAAGCACCCATGTACTACAGCAGATCCGTTTTAGATGCTCAAAATAATATTTGATGCTGGATAAAATACAGGTTCCACAACCTGTTTTTGGGCTGCTAATAATATTCTCCAAATGTGAAATCAGTCTCAATCTTTAGTCTCACTCTTTAGTTGTTTTAATTCCTCTCTGATTTATTTCCAAGGAATTCCCTTTCTTCTGACATCAAACTGATCTGTGTTTTTTTCTTACAGAGAGCAGAAATGCTCCTTATTGCCAGATCAAACCTGACATGAGGCTTTGTGGGCTTTTTACCTGAGGATAGGGATGCTTAGGTTGTTTCCAGCAGCGATATGTGGAGCTTTGATGTTGTGACAGAACAGGATCAAGGTAATGAGCAAGTAGTCAATGTGGGATTTGTGAACAGGAAGGAAGACCATGGGCACATTTTGCTGTGAAGACGAGAAAGACGATTTTTCAGTAAACACATCATTCCTCAGTGCAAATGGAACTTTTTTCAAAATCCAGTTTAAACAGTGAAAGTGGATATGTCACGTATATGTACATGCATCCATTGAAAAAGTATTGTGATGATAAATATTTGAGTGGTTCCTGTTAGTTCTTAAAACATCTTTGCCCATGTTGTGGAAATTATGCTGTGACAGTAGAATTCACAGTAGATTTCATTTTCTTTGTGTGGTTTCTGCAGACCTCTGTAGCAGCTTTCTTGACCATTTCCAGCTGGCCCTTGTGGATCTGGATACTCCAGAAGAAACCATTAAAGAGCCTTAGGAGGACCCACCCTGTCAGCCTAAACATAAAGAAAAAGTGTGTGAAGATGTGCAACAGAAACAAAGAGTTCAAAACTAACTGTGGCAGAATCTAGTTGATTTTAGTGTAAGGGAACATAATATAACGCATACAGTAGAGAAACACACACGATGTGTGCTAATTCTAGTAATGTGTTACAATATTCTCATACTGTAAGCCTAACAATATCAATCATTGACTGAAAGGTAAGTGAGGTGAGATTTCCAGTATACACACTGTACCTGATAAAGGCTGGGGAGATATTGGCTACCATCTCCTGAAGGAAGGCCCTGGCTTTCTGCTTGACTTTACTGATGGCTTTTTGCTCCTGGCCAGGCTGGCTGGTTGCAGCGTCCAAATCTGTGGCTACTGTCACAATAGCACTCTCCACTCTGCCACACACCGAAACACAGCACAAACATACTGTAAGTGGACACAAACCTAAATAACGTTTTCTTCCATCTTGGCCCTTTAAGGAATAGCAACGGAAATAGGGAAAAGAATAAGAACAAAATAAAAAAAGGGGCAAAAATAAATAAGTACATTTAATACATAAAATATAATTATAATATAATTAAAAAAAAATGAAAATGCTTATATTTTTTTATATATTTGTTATTTTTTTGCTCTTTATGTATCCAAATGTTCTGCCTACTTATTTAGTTGTTCATTTATTCCGGTTTATATTTTTCTTTTACAGATGTTTGGTTTTTTATGACACTCTATGACTCCATAACTAGGCCTACATACTCTCATGATGCTCAGGTGCACTATGATGACACTTTCCAGCAAATGTGTTCTGTTACACCAAGCGTTACCTGCTGTTGTTGAGCACGTTGTCCACTACATTCCTGGTGAACATGTCCTTGTTGACATCTCTCTCCATGACAAAAAGCACATAACTTAGCCTGCGCGCCAGCCAGCCCCGCTGTCTGCATGAGCACACAAATGTGCACTAACATGTAAAGAAGTGAACACATTCTTGTATATACTGTGTGCATGGCTAGACAAACAAATGCATTGACATATTTTGTATAGAAAATGTGATAATACATTTATGTTGATCTGTGCAAACATTTGATCAAAAACTGTATGCATACTCTTACATTTACATGAGGCATGGTTTAACTGTTTTTTTAGGAAGCAGAGATCAGCTCTAACTGACTTTATCTATTATAAACAGCTTTCTTACAGCAATGTTTCTTACAACAGTTTGAAATTTTTCTCCACTTTGCTGAACTTATACAGGACACCATACTGATTACTACTGGTACTGTCAAAAATACACAATTCCATCTTGTCCATATTGACTTCAACCCATTTTGGCTCTGGGATGTCTCTGTTTACATACTAATAGAATGTAGTTATTTGTTTGCTATTTGGAACATGATGGCAAACAGACTACATTCCAAAGGACTGCTTGGACTTTGAAAAACAAATATTCACACCTATCTGATGTTTATACTAGTTGGGGTTGAGGTATTAAGGTGTCTTACTTAGTTTTCCCTGCTCAGGTCAGTCACTGGATGCATGGGTAAGGTGCTCACTGACTTTAAATTATTCATCTGTCTCCCTTTCCGCTGTTTCCTTGCCATTTATTATACACAGGTTGTTAGGAGGGCCAGCGCCAGCCTGCACTGTATTGATTTTACTATACAGAGGGAGATCAAGCTCTTGCTCTTGTTGTACGGTGCAAAGGTTATTTAAAGCATCGTCAAAGGACAAGGCAGCAAATGAAAGCCAACCAGCTCGACACATAGTTTTCAAAGTTGTTGATAGTTTTCAAAGAATGTTCCTCTTGCCCGGCTAATGGGACTGCTCAGAGCTAAATACTGTGAAATAAAGTGATACGTTATTGGAGTAGATTTCCCTTTGTTTACCTGGTGTGTGTCTCATTAATGTAGATGACGTTGCGCAGTCCCAGAGAAGGAATACTGGGGTTGAACAGTTTGTCCTGGGACCGATACAAAGATGATTGTTAATATGCGGAAGAAGACAGCATCAACATAACTTCAACTACAGAGCTTAAGAGACACCAATGGCTTTGAACATTTGAGGAATAAACACAAAAAACGAAAATTGTATTTTATTTTGTTTTCTTTGACTGGAATCCAGATGAGCAAGGTGGAGTTATCAAGGTCTCAACTAGAGATACTGTGTTAGACCGGCCTAACAGTTACACAAAGTCAGTCTGGTCTCACTTTGATTGATGCTAATGCAAAACTAATGTTCTTGTTACCACTGCTGTGTCTTCAAATAGCCACAACAAAGTGATTTTGGCAGGTTATCTATATGCTAGGGCTGGGCGATATGTACTGCATAATTATACATTTTTATTTTTTCTATAATGTTTCTATCGCAATGTCAAAAATCCAGGGACCAAACAGCATTATGGCAACATTTATGTCATTTGACAGCGCTTTATGTTCTTGCCTTTGTATAATTTTACACAAAAGTTCTTAATAAAGTGAATAAAACACTCAGTACTTCTCATTTGTCAAGTATTTAATTCAGACGAGTTTACAAAAATAGGCTTTACCATGTGGTTATTTCATTTAGACTATTGAATTACAAGAAGACTTGCTATATTGTGATACATATCATTATTGAGATTTGAAATTATCTCTATCAGGATGGAATATTTTGAATATATGGCCCAGCCCTAATGTAATCTACATACTGATCATTTCCTCCTTAGTAATAAACAATTACATTAGATAAAAAATACCCTGGAGCTGACTTGAGTCTAGGAAAGGAACTCATGTAAGAGTTAATTAGCTGTGGTGCAACATTACCCAGCTCTGAGGTGTACAGGAGTGACAGCAACGGCCCACAAAGGGCCTCTTTCTGTTCAGCAGGCCCTCCTTCCATGTGCTGGCAACACAGCGCAGCACCGACGGGCTGGTGCTGCGGTCCTTGAAACACATCGACACATAAAACACATTGAAGGTAAAGGAAAAACTAAGACAACTAATAAGTGTAATGCTGATCCTACTGTATAACGGCATAACAAGATTGTTGGTCTGGATCTGTGGCTTACCGAGTCATCGTTGGGATGTTTCCAGCGGTTACACCACTGCTCTCCATTGTTGACCTGCAGCAAGAAGCCATCTGACAGCTCCATGTTCTCTGCTGTCCTTCCCGCTCCCTTCAGATCACACACCACTAGCTGGCAAGCTGTCAAGACATGGGAATATCACAAGGTTACATTTCAAACTATTTAAATGCAGCCATCGATGTGTATTTTTTTCATTTAATAAGCAAGAGTACTGCCTAGTAATTTACCTTCCATAAGACAATTGAAGATGAACTACACCGCCTAGCCCTTCAATGCGAAATTTATTATGCAAGCATATGATTGTTTCAGATTCCTTTAATACAAAGATTTGGCGGTGTAATGCATCTCTCCACAGGCTGCAACATCTGCCTCTGCTCTCATTATTACTGAGCATGTACCAGGTGTCCCCTCAACAGGAAAGCCAGAGAACATAGATGTATCTAGCTATAACAATGTGGGCCACTCCCTTACTATGCATCTCCCTGCTACTATGAGATTACTTGACTTAACACCTGTTTGCTCCAGTTAGGCCACATTTTTTGAGTTATGTCAAGGAAGGTAACAGATTCCTTTACTTGTTCAAAGAAACTTTTTGTAAATTTGTCAGAGGACACCTTGACCGTTTTGGGCAATGCAGACATGGCAAAGATATGGAGTACTGCCAAATAAAGGTACTTATTAATTATTGAACTCTACATCTTCAGCTACTTAAAAGATATGTTCAAAATCTGGAATAACATATGGTGAGGCTATTTCTTAAGCATTAAAACAGGAATAAATGTTTCTAATATGGGTAATTATTCCTCTGAAATGCAGCTTTGTTATGTTACATTTTATTTGCAGATGTTTTCTTATGCTTTTGTGTTTAAGATGTTGTATAATAGATTGATATTAGTGAGGATGTTTTTAAGATTAAAACCCTACAAAAACATTTTGACCACATAACACATACTGGTCCCGCACTACATTGGTTACTGTCTGGTTAATCTTTTAGTACAATGGAGTGTCTGGGCCCCAAACACCTACAAAGACAATTATTAGTATTAAGGCTATATTGTCAATTTTGTCAATGTCGCTTTCAATTACTAATTTTCAGTCTTGTATAATGTACTTGAAAGCAATACTTGAGTAAAAATAAAAGTATCTTACTTTCAAATTACTTTGGTAGACGTTAACGTCCCTTAGAATATTAGGTAAAAGACTTAAAGTATCTGATGTTTACTGTACTTAAGTATCAAAAGTAATTTTCTGATATTAAATGTACATAAGTATTAGAAGTAAAAGAAGAAGAAAAAATACATTTGATTATGGCCAAAGGTGTGTAACGTTATTGTCATCCCCACTGTCATCAGGGTGGTCATCGTCTATTACCATGGAGACAGAGACTGCACCAGATATTTCCAATTCAATTGTATTTATAGTATCAATTCATAACAAGAGTTATCTCAAGACACTTTACAGATAGAGTACAGATAGAACACACGCTATAATTTACAAGGACCCAACAATTCCAGTAATTCCCCAAGAGCGAGCATTGTGACAGTGGCGAGCAAAAAGTCCCTTTTAGGAAGAAACCTGGGGCAGACCCAGACTCTTGGTAGGCGGTGTCTGACGGGCCAGTCTGACACTGCATTAACTTTAAATCTAGGAGCAATGCTTCAACAAACCTTTATCTCCAGTGTGAAACATTTCTTCAGATTTTATTTTGTAGTAACGAGTAAGACGCTTAGGGGAGATGTAGTGGAGTAAAAGTTAAAGTTTCCAGTGATATAAATAACAAAGTTAAGTACAGATACATGAAAATTCTACTTATGTACAGAAACAAAGCATAAGTCCTTTGTTGCATTTGTTGCAACACTGCTAACTTTACAATGATGAAACACACAACAAAAACAAACATGGCAATAGCACAATTTGCTAATTATCAAATTATACTGTAAAAATACCAGTATTCATTTTAAAATTCGTTATCAGTGGGGACAGCCCATCTCCCACCTGATCACATTCTTCTATTACCCCCAGGAGTAGGGATGTAACAATTACCGGTGAACCACGATAAAAATGTTGACGATAACAATTACTGTTTTCATTTAAAATATCATGATTATCACGGTGGATTGCCTCAATGGGGAAACAGTGTGTTTAATCCTTCCAAGCTTCATCCGAGTCTCCTGCGTAGCCTACAAGGTGCATTTCTTGAGGTTGGAATCATGGCGGAAGTAGGAGATGAAAGCCCTCACAACATTTATCAGCCCTCTAAGAGGACTCAGCCTGAAGCATGGGCCTATATTGGCTATTATAAGAATGCAGAAGGACAGCTGATTGAAAATAATTATCCTGTCTGCAGAACGTGCAGGATAAAAGTGGCTGCTAAAGGCATTGAACACACTTTTAAAAATACTGCAATAATACCAAAATATTGTGATAATTTTGGTCACTATAATGCCGTTACATCCCTACCCAGGGGTCCTTGATGGGGATTCCAAGGGGTTCCCAGCTAAAAGGGAATAATTTATTTTCAGTATAATTCCATCCATAAGTAATACAATGACATAACGTATGACTATTTTGGTCAAGGGTTTTATACACTTTTGGGAATAAAATATTTAAAAACAAAAACACTATCAGATGGGGGACCCTGGAACCAAATCTAAATCAAATAGGGTCTCATGGTCTATAGTGTCCGTTAAAAGTCCTTGAAAAGGTTTTGGAACCACTGTTTTAGATGACAAAAAGGTCCCTGTTTAGACACACTGTACGCGACTAGGTTAATCCGTATCACATGCTCCAAGCTGTCTGTAATAAGCAGGTCAAACAGGAGCGGTCTCATTGTGACAGATTGAGTGTGAAGATGCAGACAACAAAAGCACGAACCAGGCAGCCGGGTGTCTGGTTTGGCTACAAAGTAACGCCGCTTTGTTTGGCTTACACTGCAATCTCTTTATAATACCTGGTAAAGGGCTTTAGTTGGTCTATTTGAAGGTTTGAGTTAAAATTAAACCATGTACCTGTGCGGTTTCTGTCACAGGGCAAGTTTCGTCTCGGCACATTTTGTTGCATGCTGTCGAGCCTCATGCTAACCTGACGTTATGGCGTAAGGGCTCGAAACCTAGAATGAAATCAATTTTGTCTAATGTCTGATGCGTTTAAGAGCAAGCAGTTAACATCACATTCGTTTATGTCGCCGAAGCAAGTCAAAGTTAGATGCAAAATGTAATTACAAGTGTTCTCTTGAACTCAATGTCAAGTTAACTGGACTTCAGGTTACACCACTAAAATAGTGGCCCAAATGAGATTAAGCCTCCACCACTCACGGGTGCCTCAACGGCGTCGCGTGAGCTAATGTTACTATCATTTTATATGTCTACCATCCCGTTATTGTTTCCATGACAATACACGCGCGGCATTACTACCGTTACTTGTTGGCGATATAGCTAGCACTAGCTCGCTAGCCATGCTCGCGATAACAAAACCTGCCTTACCTTGAATATGTTGTGACGCTGACTCATATCTAAAAAATACACTCGTCGACAAAACTGCAACCAGCCGTTGGGCTCTTTAGTGCCCTTGTGTCTCCCCACAAAAGCTCCACTCTTCTCCGGAGAATAGACGGCAAAGCTCTGACAGACCGAATGTGTCACAGGAGGCAAGAGCACTGTTATTTTAGCCTCGCTTATCCAGACCATCCACACACTGCGGAGCGGAGGAGGGTCTGGCTACTTCACACAGCATTCCAAAAGCTGTGACCCACCAGGAACTGTGACCGCAGAGGGCACTGTTGCACGTCGTCTTCCCGTGCATGTTAGACGATGCAGGGTGAAGAAGAGCGTCTACGCAATCGGCGTAAAATACAATACAGTCACGGGTGTAAACTGTATGATTTTGTTATTTTTTCCTAATGAGAAGGAGAAAACCGCTGGTGACCACATTAACCACCTCAGGCATAATGACATATGTTAAATCTGAAAGTAGCCTAAATAAAAATATATTAAGGTACATTTTTTCAGAAATGATAAAGGAGTCACATTTCTGAATATTTTTTGGGGGGGTTATTTCCTCCTTTGTCATTACTCAGGACACATTGTTTTATATTTTAAGTCGACACAGAGCCGGTACTTCAGAGGTCACCATATCTGACAACAGCAGCCGTCAGAATGTCTGACCCCACTGTAACTGCTCAATAAAGGATCGAGTCAGCAACTGATATGGTGACCTCTGAAGGACTGGCTCTGTGATGACTCAAAATTAAAAAAGGTGTGAAGTGTGAAGGGATTAAATAACCACTTCAAAAAATATTTAGAAGTTTGAGTCTTTTATTAAGCAGTTAGTGGACCCACACACCAGCACTGTGCCACTATGGTTTTTCAGCTGCGACACTGCTTGAATAGTGCTGTCTAGTTTTCCTTTGTGACGTATTGTATATATGTACGTGGCATATACAGTAGCTGTGTTAGTATGTGTTTGAAACAAAGGTTTCAATCATACTCCAGCTCTAGATAAGACTCAAAAACAGGGTCAAAATTCGTGCTTCTAACTTCATGGAGACAAACAAATGTCTGTCGCTCGGATTTTTTTTTTTCATGCACAAAATAATTCTGGAGCTACAAACATTTTTTATGATTGGCATATCTCTGTGCACAAAAGTGTTTCACACAATAATTCGGCAACTGAACATCTTTTCACAAGCTCAAAATATATGGCAATCATTTGATTTAAAAAAGCGATTTAAAATGTTTCAACTTGTATAACTCAAATAAAGCAGCAAATGACATCAACACAAAGAGCAAAGTTCTTGAAACATGGACGTGGTGCGTCACTCAGTGGTCGATTACGGTATTTCAATTATTGGAGCGTACCACTGAGTTGTGATGGGTAGGGGGCAGATTAATAGACTCAAGAGTTACGTTTAAGGCATAATAGTAAACTTTTGATGCAACATAAAATATTTCCATGTAAAACTACATTTGAATACGCTCTGTCACTACCCAATCGGTAGCTATTATTTACGATGTCTTGATCCTGCCACAGTTGAGCAACCCATGGCGATATTTATAATGGTAGGGACTGAAGCGTTCTATTACGTTTTTTTTCTACCAAGCTAGCAACCATGAGGTAAGATAGCTAGATGTTTGACATTTAAATATATGTTTGTATTCTAAGCAAACAATTTATAGGGTTTTAGCTTTGTTATCTAAGACACTAGGGGCAACTTGAACTCTGTTCGGCTATAAGTAAAGTCGCTTATTTCTGCCAAAATGCATGTAGCATGGCCTATTTTGGTGAGCTAGCTAACCTAACGTTAAGTGAGCTAAATTAACCAAGACATGTCACAACATGTCATGAAACACCACAGGTCCTTAGCGGCGAATCAGCTGGCAATAATTTAGTTATTTAGCGTGTTTGTTAAGGTTAATCGAACCAGGTGATCAAATATGTCAGTTAATTAAAATACATTGACTATACTATTATTGGGTTATTTCTTAATGGCATGCACTTTCAGCACCACGGGACTGTCGCCCACAAATAAATACTGCGCACCTGGGATTTACATTTATCAGTCATTTCCACCTCAAACCTGACGAGCTAGCTGATCAGTTTTATTAAACCAGTGAGGCCGTTTCGGTCTTGTGACTGGCAAAACAAAAAACACACTGGTTTAGAAAATATAGGAAAAAAGGTAATAGTTGAGCATAACTTGTTAATCTCAGGTAGGTTTGTAAGTATAATTACCCAGGTACCTAAAATCAGTACTTGACATTCATGACATATTTGACTTGGACAGTTAGGTGTTTTTAATGCATGTGCCGTTCAACAACTAAGATTTACGGGGATGGTATACCTTGAATTGGGAATCATGAGAATGCTTTTGTTTTATTTGATTATTTTTCTTTGTGCTGTTATTTGTAATCCATGTCTTAAAGTGCCAATTAAATAAGATCACTTTCCATAACTTTGGCTTGCAGACTGCAGTAACAAAGTGTATTTAGCTATAAAACAACACGGTTTTAAGTTGAAATAGAAAACCAAATTAAGGTATTCTTCTCTGTGGATGATCATTTCAGTCAAGACAAGGAAACGTCAATGCTGAGTGTTCTTTTGTGCAAGAAGTTCAAAATGTCACTACTACAATACATATCCCCCATTTTTTTAAATTTTAAGCTCATAGATAATCTTAAAGGCCCCATAGCACTGTATGCATCTCATGTCCTGCAAAACTAATATGCCAGCATGCTCAGGCTCCAGAAGCGCTTGGCGTCCAGCGTGTTGCGCTGTGGCAAGAAGAAGGTGTGGCTGGACCCAAATGAGACCAATGAGATTGCCAACGCGAATTCTCGTGAGTTGTTTACTTTCCATTGAAGAGTTCTCTCTGTACACCTTAGTTGTGTGGGCCCCAAAAGCCAGAGTCTTTATTGCATTGGGTTTGTGCCACAGGCCAGCAGATCCGAAAACTGGTGAAGGATGGGCTGATCATCAGAAAGCCTGTGACGGTTCATTCCCGTGCTCGCTGCCGCAAGAACACATTGGCACGCCGCAAGGGACGTCACATGGGTTACGGTGAGTAATGTCCCTTTTCCTTTCCTCGTGTTGTGAAAACACAGCACTTTGATTTGCTTTCACAGATTCTACAATGAATCCTGTGCTAGCATTATAAAGTTAGTCCTAGTTGTTGCAGAGTGGACAAATAGAAAGTAATCACTTTTGCACGTCAGTTACCTTTTCAGAAAAATACATCAAACTGTGTGTTGAAGCCTGCAGATGGCAGAAGTTTGGTAGTTTTAATATGAACATTGTTTGACACACTGCCATTTTTGTTATTTTAGGTAAGAGAAAGGGTACAGCCAACGCTCGTATGCCAGAGAAGTTGTCATGGATGCGGCGCATGAGAATCCTGCGTCGACTTCTTCGTCGCTACAGGGAGTCCAAGAAAATTGACAGGCACATGTAAGTGTGAATTTCAGAGCTCGTTGTTGGTGAATAAACCAGTGCTGTTTTAATTCCCATTTCAAGAGGAGGCATCTTGATTTGAGACACTGAGGTATTGTTTCTGTGTCCTCCAGGTACCACAGTCTCTATCTGAGGGCCAAGGGAAATGTCTTTAAAAACAAACGCATCCTGATGGAGCACATCCACAAGCTGAAGGCAGATAAGGCTCGCAAGAAGCTTCTATCGTAAGTTGCTCTTTTTTATTGTTTTGTTCTTGAAATGGGTGAATATGTGAATGATTTGCCAGCCAGAGCTAAATAACTTAGCTTTTGTTATTTCTGAAAGTGTCCAAGTACACTTTTATTCCCCATTAGCTCAATGTTACTGTGAAAGTAATTTACTTCCGTCTCCACCTCCCTTTACCCTCCCAGTGACCAGGCTGAGGCTCGCCGCTCCAAGACAAAGGAAGCCCGCAAACGCAGAGAAGAGCGTCTGTTGGCCAAGAAAGAAGAGATGATCAAGACCTTGTCAAAGGAGGAGGAAACTGCAAAGAAGTGAATCTAAACTGAAAGCTTTTCTTGTTAGAATCCCATTTTTCTTGCTAATAAATTTGGATAAATGAGTCATTATTTGGTTGTCTGTCTGTCTTGGTGTTAAAAAGGATTCATGAGGGGACACAAGGTACAGAACAGGAGCACTGCAGTGTAGTGATTATGCCCACACGATTCTGGGAAGACAATTTTTCCTCAAAGTGTAATATTTATTGCACACCTGAACCATGACATGGCAAAACAAATTGGCAGTACCAAACAGATTTATTTTGGCACCTATAGAACATTTTGCATCACCACAAGCCTGTAAACAAAGAGGCTTCAGTGAAGAGGAGGGAGAGCATTGCAGCGCTTGGGAGCGCTTTAAAACCTTTTTTTATACAGTGTTTAAAACTCAAAGAATCGATTTGTAGTGTTTGTCGGCTCACAAAATTAAATTAGAATCAGTCATTAAAAAAAAAATGCAATTTAAAAAAAGAAATGAAATCCGTTATTTCGTGAACAGGGTGAATCGAGATCACGATTTTATAACTTTTAATCGTGCAGGCCTAGCAGTGAGCTCACCTCTGAGCAGCAACTTCTGTGAGACGGCTTTTGTTATAAAACATGCTAGAATGTCAGTTATTTTGAGAATCAGTTGATCATAATTTATATCTGAATGAAATGTCTTTAAAAAAATGTTAATATATTCTGGTTGGGTATTTCAACCCTTCTATTTCAGAAATAAAGGCTAATACAGTAATATTCCTATTGCCATGAAAACACTATATTGCATTCTTGTTTGTGTTCTTAACAGTCCACCAGGTGACAGCAGAGCACCACTATCAAGTTGTACTGAAACAGATGTCCACTGTATGTTCATTTCAGTCATCCAGATGTTAAACCCTTACAGATCTAATCTAGTTTGACATTCATTTCAGATGCTTCATTTGTATCGTGGACAGTATTCATTTACATTTTAGTTTTCTATAACCACACGGCAGGCAGTTTCTGGGCAACAAATTATACATTACAAAAAGTGATTTCTCATTTAAGTTGTATTGATTTCCAAAGATCAGATTCTGACCATTGTCCAGCCACAGAAAAACCTTAGTTGTTGTTTATCTTGCTCAATATTAAGCTTCTGTATGTAATACAAGGCATTAATAGCAACAGTTTTGCCACTCGGAAATGCATTTTTTATACAGCACTTTCAAAAACGTGTATATATACTGTTTATAAATAGAATTATATATAAAAAAAGGTTACTGCCTTGCTGAGGCGAGGACGTCAAGTTTGATAAATATGGTTTATTTATACTCATTTTATTTTGGACCTGCACTTTCTACCCATCAACCACTATTTTAATTAAACATGGACCCAAAGACAGGGTCTATTAATGCTGGGAGTGCCCTGGGTGTGCCCACTCTGCCGATAGGGAGGGGTGGTGTTGTAGATGGGTGTAAGCAGCATTACAACAATGTTACTGAACAAAAGATCCACAAAATGATGGGGTGCAATCCCACAACAAAACCTTAATTGTCAGTGAAGCCGCTAATAAACCCAATATCATGCCAATTATTTTTGTATAAACTTAAGGTACTGCATATTGGTCTATTCTGTATTTGCACACTATACTCTTAGTTGGTTACAGTATTTATACAGTTGATTGAACATAGACTACTCCAGCATCTGCCCATCATTGTTTAGGCATGATGTCTTACACAATTGTGTGTGTCAAACAGAAATTGTTCAAATGTTTTCTTGAAATGCCTCAACACACACATTCTAGGTCTTCCTCTGCCTGTGCGTGTGTCTTTGGTTGCCAGTATTAATGCGTGGGCCAGAGTTGCATTTCATCCATGACTTATCAATGTATAACCAACTGCCTGAGCAATCAATTGGTAACGGTCACTTTGAATTTAGCTTGTGTTGATTGCAGATGACATTAGTGCAAATCATCAGAGAGAGGTGAATAACACAGCGAACTTTGAATCCTCAGTGTGGACAACTGACTTCTTGTCTATTACTGACATACAGATGCACCCACATATGTGCCTAAGTTTTCTTAAGACATTAAGTTTTCTCAATACATGATTTCTTAAATCTATAAATCAAATATTCTAAATTATTTTCTCTGTCTGGCTTTTTTTCCGGTGGCAAATCCCAAAAACACACACGACTACAAACACTGGCCACGCCCCAGCTTACAACCACTGTCAGCCACATTAAACTTCAGCTGCTGACGTTCCAGTCATCAAGTCATTTTCACTTCTTGCTTAGGGCTTGAAGGATTCCTTCTTGCGTGCTTCCTAGAGAAGGTGTGACTGAAGTGTTTGCAGATGCAGCTGTCGCTAACCAGGACAGAAAGGCTGCTGTGTGTCTGTCTGTGGATGTAAGAAAGACAATCAGGTGGACACACAACTCACAGGGCATTTTAGAACCTCCTTCATTTTCTCTCACAGCTTGCCCTGGAGAGTTGACTTCCGGTTCACTGGCAGGTGTTTTTCCAGTTTAAGTCTGGGCTGTAGTAGCTTCTCTTTGCAGCTCATGCACCATCATGCACATTCAATTGGACCCAAGCTTTAGAGGCTGGCAGTGAAGAATATTCATTCATATTTAAAATCGGGGTTTCAAAGGCCGAGAGGAGCTGGAATTAAAGTTTACACAGCATAATGCATGGGCTGGTTTCAATTTACTGAAATATGCCATTTAAATGAAACCATCAATACTAAATGGAACTGCTATATAAAGAAAGACATAACCATCCATTTAAATAAATGTGAGATCTCCAGAGAGATGTCATAAGGATTGCTGAAGGAGAAAGCAGGTTTTGTGCAGCAAGGCCATTTTGTAGCTGCGTTAATGTTTTTTCTTCATTACCAGAAGGCACTCCTATCTCCTGAAGCGTGAGTCTTAATGGGATTAGATAAGGAGAGGGATATGAGATGAAACGAAGCAGCGCTCTTTATTACAGTTGGCCTTCAACCCAGGCAAAACAAATGGAGAACACTCAAGAGTTCAGGAGATCTTCAATAGCAATCAAGATGTGGAGATAATTTTTTAAATATTAAAACAGTTATCTAACATCTAAAAGCAGTGCCCTGCACTCGACAGTTAGATGACTTCCTTTGCATTGAGTGTTGGGCTGTCCCTCTTCTTGGTGGTTTAATGAACCGTTGGCCATCATCAGGTATCAGGAGACCTCTGTGGAATCACAAGGGTCTTGGAGAACAGATTGAGAAATGTCAAGTTTAATGTGCATTGGAGCCGTAATCTTAACCTGGCAACAGAGTCTCCTGCCTATAATATGTCATTAAACTCATCCCTACAACACTTTCCCAGTATTTATTTTCTCTTCTCTTTTCTCACCTCTGTTACTTAAAGCTGCAGTAGGTAAGACTTATAAAACTAGCTTTCTGTCACATTTGCTGACCATTTACAGTCTGTAGTGCGATTTACAAAAATCCACGGCTCCCTTTTCAGATGCACCAATCCGGTCACTGCTCATGCACACGCATTCATTCAGCGGTTTAAGAGACTGTTTTGAGCTTTAGAAGAAAGGGGGTAGGGACTGAGAAGATGTCAACGTTAAATTTTTCGCTAAGTCCTGGATCTTGACAATCCTACCTGCGTCACCTTTAATTGGTTTGCTTTACATATGGAGATATTTAATACCACCATAAAGCACGGGAACAATTCACAAGGTTTATTTATCTCTCTCATTTTTGTCTCTTCCAAGAGATTATTGAAAGAGGGATTGATAATGCTCAATGATATGGATCAACGATGTATCGGCCAGCCAGTGCTGTCAGATCAGATATGTCCATGATAAACGCAGCAGCCTGTCATCTTAAAACCAGGTCTCACACTTTTACACGTCTCACGCCCAGACATTGCTCTGAGAGAAAATCAAGGAAATCACGTAAGATGTTGACACAACCACATAATTGCTATGATGGGTAAAATATTCTGAATTCCTGCACAGGTACAAGCCAAGTCAAGTACAATCCAAACAAGAGCAGCTCACTGGTAACCACATTTGATTGATGGATCAATATTCTTTGATTTTCTTAAACGCACACTGCAGGTTTGCAAGATATTGTTGCTTTACTGTGTAGGCCTCCAGCCTCTGCCTCTGCTCAGGGGTCTCGTTTAACATTAAAATTTCACTGCTTAAAAGGCTGTTAAAGTGGTAGAAATACAGTTGTCAGTTATGATTTGGAAATGTGCTGCCACAGCTTACAGTAAGAGGAGACAGAGCTTAACAACAAAACAACCAACATTAATAAATACAGCTATTGTCAGTGGCAGATACAGCAGGAAACTAAATGCTTCATTTAATATTAAATGAGTCATCAATGCACATTCATCAACAACAGATTCAAATGTTAAATAAATCTGCTTTCTGCTGCATGATCAGATGATGATTAATTATCTCGCTCTTAGCAAGAGGCGGGCAAAATCTACAATCTATAGTGTTTGATTGAAAAATGCAGAGGGAATTAAACTATTGAGTTTTATTCTATTACATATATACGTGTATGTGTCCTTCACATCTGGTCATATTTTGTAATTCCACTTCATGCAGTGCAGACAGTTTCACCACTGTGTTCCATATAAATATCACAAAAGGGAATAGAAAGTTGTTTCCCAAGTACTTCTTCATCTTTCTGCTCTTATGCTTCCTGCTCTCCTCTACCCTGTTTCTCAAAAGCTTGCACTTTCCTAGAAACATACCAAGCAAGGCAAGACTTATAACTGACTCTTTCTCTGTCTTGCTGATTCTTCAGTATGCTGAACATTCTTGCCTTTTTCATCTTTCCATTTGTCATATCAGAGTTGTTGACTTGTGCGGTGAGTAGAAAAAAAAAAAAAACTAGCTTCAACTGATAGCAAGTAAAGCTTCTTTAGCAAAACAGAACAGCCATTATCCTCTAATCCCTGTGCCTTGAAGGCAGAAACCCCAAAGTCTGTGACACACTTCAAATTTAATAGATTAGTTTAGCCTTTCGTCTCCGTACCAGGGAAGGAAATGTCGGAGGGTCCTTTGTGGAAATAGGACTAAACTGAGGTCTCGACTGAATTGAGCCCATCATAAGGAAAACAATAGACTGCTGGTATAGTGTAAGAGTGTGTCAGCATATATTTATTTATTGGCAGAGAAAAGAGCTGAGTCGGAATAACGTGGAAAAATTTTATCTTCAGATCCACAAATGCACCGTAACATGAGCCGAGGGGTGAGAGAGCGCAAAACCTGTTCAGTGGATTTCAAATCCTTTTCTTAGCGACTTAATGGATTTTGAAGTTTGCTTTCAAGATTTTAGAGCATGTTGTTTGGTTGGGAAACCATTTAAGGGCAGCGAGGGCTGAGGTTGGGGAGGTGATGCGGAAAGAGGACTTGATCTGAGAGCAAAGACCTATTTAGTCTTCAGTTCCTCCTGTATGGTGCCCTAGAAAGCCAAACACATTGGTAAAGGACAATAATCAGACTTTTTGACCATTGTTCCATCATATAAAAGATTATTATGCCTTACTTGTGTAACTTCTGATAAAATAGCAAGAGGTAAGATCTGGACCGAACAGCTAAAGCAAGGCCAAGCAAAGTTGGCACCAGCTGTTGAAATTACCACAACTAGCCTCAGCTAAACATAAATGTAGGCTACCTACTTTTTCTTAACAGAACACTTATGTGGCGACTGTGTTCTCTTTGCCGTGTTGAGATGTCTGCTGTCTACTCTTCTTTTGTTGTACGGCATACCTAAAAAGTCCTCACAATCATGATGTTGGCTTTATGAGACAGTATATTGTCCTCAGAGGGAGGTACAGTATTGTTTGCCAGATGGAGTAAATGTGCAATTAAAGCAGTTAAGTAAATAGGAAACCAGGACACTTATTTGTCAAAAAGTGGGTGTTTACCAAAGGATTAGGTAGGTAGAAACTGTATTTGGACTGTGTTACTAATGAAAATTAGCAGCTTAGTGTGGAGATAAATCCCCGGAGGTCCTGCAGTCATTAACAAGCATAAACTAAGCAAACTACCCATTTTAAACCTTCTTGTTTGGGGCAAAAGCAAGCTGGGAACTGTGTATATTAAGAGCACTCCTCTCCAGCCAAGGGTCACGTCCTCATCACCTTGTGCTGCTTGACCAGCAATAAAATCAAAGCTACATGATGGTGAAAGGTTAAAGATGGAGAGGTGAAAAACAGAAGTGGTCAGTAGTGATGAAGGGGTGTGTTGGGTGCTGGTGAAGTGCTGCAGAGTTTAATCCTGTTGCAGTGAGGAGCTGGGGAGTGAAAGCACAGAGAGCAGATGTGGAGGTGGGCTGGATCTGCAAGACTGGAACTTAATGTTGTGTTTTCATAAGGTGTTGTTTATCTGAGAAAACATCTGTGATAACCCATGACACAGCCATCTGGCATGCAGGCCAATGTCCTGGGTAGACGTTTACTCAGTTCATGATAGCTACAAACAATAGTAGTAGCCTACTTTAAATAATCAAAAATATACATTTGACAATAGCAACTTCCATTTCCATAAGTTTCCATTTCTTTGATTGAACACTAATTTGTGGGATAAATGCTGTTAGCTTATGTCTGCTTTCTTGTAAATAGTGTATCTATAAGACAATGCTTTTTCATGATAGATTATTTTTGGAAACTTCTCAGGGGACGATGGTTTGAAGCTTATCCATCCTCATAAATAAAACTGTCTTGATCTCTTTTCACTGTGTGAGAATAAACAGTAAGTCACCCTGGGCCTCCCCCAAAATACTCATTCTACAGAAGCAAAGAAGCATACAGTATGCCATTATTTAAATCTACCATTCCCAGTGTATCATGCTTCTACGACATTTTATGTGTCAACCCCGGGGCCTATTTTTTCCGTCCTGCTCAACCTCTAAGATCCTCTCAGAGGATGTGCGCTGACTTTTTACCATTAAGACTTGAAGTCCTGGAACTCAGTGGCCTGTCTCTTACCCCTGGATTCTGCCACGTGGTCTGTCACTGAGAGTGTGTTTGTGCAAGCAGCATCCTGAGAAAGCGGAGGTAAGGCTTCGAGGCAGGAGATGAGACCATGCATTAAACATGCAATCTCCTCGTACCTTCTTCATTTTTAATGGTCCAATTGGCCAGGGGTCCGGAAGAATGGATGGAACACGATGGAGACAACATAAGACTCAGAAAAGGAAAAATTACTTTTTCTTAGGTTCCGAGTTTTGCCAATTTAAAATCGGGGGAACAAATCAGAGTGTGATTGCAGCTAGTTAAAGCCAAGGCTGAACAATGCGTCACAGATACAGCCCTTCCATTTCGGCAGGTCCAGGTTAAGGGTCAGGTAACAGAAGCTAAAAAGCAAAAACACAAGAGTTTGCAACTGTAATGTTCTCACAGCGAATGAGTGGAAATGGGGCTGACGAAGGAAAGTGGAAACAGATAAGCAGGGTGATAAGGGAGTGGCACAGGTGGAAGACTCTGAGGACATCGGGTGGACAGGTAGAGAGTGCCAATGGGTTTAGGGAAGTGGGAATTTAGCCGGAGGCAGGTAATAAGTTCCGAAGTGTTTTTTTCTTTTCTTATGCATGCTTTTGGGACACAAATTCTTCATTAAAATGTGCAGAAAACTTTGATCCTCTTGCTCATATATCCTGTGCAAAGGATTGTGGGTCCAAATAGCTAGAGTCCTACTCATGAGTATAGGAACCTCTGCTTAAGTTGATTAAAAAAAAAAAAAAGTCATCTTTGGAAATTAATCTTATTGCCTTAATTTAAAAAATTGGGAAAAAATCCAACCTTTTAAGGACACCAATTTTAAGCCACCAATTTTTGTGAATGAATAATGTTTCGTAAATAAATACATGTTTTTCCTTAAAATACAGGAGCATGAGTACAGACACTCCTATGTTAAATTCCTTTAGATGCATGCAGATTTTTAATTTAAAAGGCCAGTTATTTCATGTATCCAGGATACTATGCATCCTGATAAAGTTCCCTTGGCCTTTGGAATTAAAATATCCCCTCATCATCACATACCCTTCACCATACATAGAGATTGGCATGGGGAACTTTCCACAACAATGCAAATCAAACCAGCTATTAGGCTAACTGAAATAAAACCATGCCAATCTCTATGTATGGTGAAGGCTGTGTGATGATGTGGGGCTGTTTTATTTAGACTCATGCCCCCTGTATTTTAAGGAGGAACACAAAGACAATTGGTGTCCTTAAAGGTTTGATTTTTCCTCATTTTTTTAATTAAGCCAATAAGACCAATTTCCAAAAGATGATTTTTTTTTTATTCCTCTTTTAAGTCAATTTAAGCAGGGGTTCCTATACTCATGAGCAGCACTGTATAAAAGCATGCTGGCTTGCATACTGCAAAATCCGACCCGATGCAGTAGGACATCCTGGTATTTTAGTATAGTAAGTGGTACATAGTATAGTTTTATGGGAATTGGAATGCAGGGTTAGTTTTGGTTCAGTATGAGCCAACTGACAGAACAACGTTTACTAAGATTCTAATAAGCGTCCACAAAGTATGATACGAGAGTGTGTATTACGTGAATTGAAGCAAGATTTTCACATTTCAAACCTTGTATAGATTTGTGTGTAATATCCTCTCACGTACACTGAATTAAACAGACAGTAAGAGGAAGTGCGGGATAGGAGATTATTTTTATTTGCCTGTGTTTGATAAAGGGGACTTTAAGGTGCTTTTCTTTGCGTCTGCCAAGCCCCAGAAAGCTTTATTTTCCTCTGACAGTGCTATCCTCATCCTTCTGCCTGGCTATATAATCAAGTGCTATTTTGAGCACGGATTTTCTTCCAGAATTTGCATTGTTGCTATATTCCTGCTCATGGCTAACGCCCTTGCGCTGCAATCATCACCCCTACTGTGAGTCTGTCCAGCAGCTGTTTCTCAGCTCTAAAAGATGCAAAGAAGTGAGTGAGAACATTATAGGAGAGGAGATGATTGTGTGACAAATCACACATTTAATGAGCCATTTTCTTCAATTTTATGGAGCGGGCATGATACGCACAGGACCAGCCTCTTAGATACACTTGGTTGGGATTTGTTGCCCCTAACTAAACACTTTAATGTCTTGTTGTGATGTTGATGTCGATGGATGTAGCATGAAAGAAGAGTGATGATGAAAATGATTTTCAAATGGGAAGGCAGACACGCTCATATTCTTTGCGTATTGCTGCCTGTTTTCAAGGGATTTCAACCTCCTCTGCTCATTATTGGGAAAGAGAGAGTGCGTGGTACAGTAAGTTGAGTGCACCATGCCATCTTGGGCACCAAAGTCAGCAATTTTATGAAATGTAAGAGTAGCTTGATGTACTGCCAGTAGCACACGTCTGTCTGTCTGTCTCTCTCTCTCTCTCTACAGAGACGAAAATCACATTTGATCCAATTTGATAACATAACTGGGTCATGATTTGAGAAATGTTCCTCACACCCCAGCAGGGACACACACACATGGACACACAACACTCTCTTTGCCAGCTTGGTCTATGGCCTGCCAGAAGCTCCCCCGTTTCCAATTAATTTTATTGGGAGTTAATCTTATTATTTATGGTCATTAAGAACAATAAGTCTTCCCAGGCTCTGCATTGTCAAGTCACATGAAAGATCTCAGTGTACTTCTGTGGCCATGAAGGGAGACATTTTCCGTTGCGATTTAATAGCTTAGGAATTTAGGTGTAAAATTGCTCATTAAATATGAGGTTAAAGTGCAGACTTTCAGCATTAAATCAGTGCATTTTAGAACATAGCAGGCAAAAGTGGGTGGATGAAGAAAAAAAAAAAAAGGACCATTTATTCTTTATAGTGTTTTTAGGCATACTAGCGGCTATGAGGATAGCAATGTTGCGCTCTGTCAGCTTATCCACCACCAATATCTCAAGAACTATTTGATGCCTGAACTGACACAAACACAACATGAACTTTGCCCAAAAATCCATTTCCACCTTTGAGGAAGTTTAGCAACCACTTGACTTTGCATGCCACCATCAGATAAAAAACATGTCTAATACTACTAGTTTATGACCAAATTCCTGCAACATGATTGGCATTGCCATTGGACTCAGCTTGGTGTTTTGTGCCAATTAGATGCTTGCATTATAAACATTAAACCTGCATCAGGATGCCATGTTAGCGTTGAGCTCAAAGCACAACTGTGACTAAGTACAGCCTTACAGAGCCGCTAGTATGTCTGTGGACTCTTAATCTTGTGAAAAGGTGCAATCCCAGACATGTGAATGTGAACAAACATTGCTGTAGCCTGGACATTGAACTGTTGTGTGGGACTGCAGGACTGCTTGGAGTCTACGGACTGGGGCGTGCTCTGTGAGCCACATGGGGAGGACATCAATTACATGACAGACTGCAACAAAGAATACATCACATTGTGTGAGAACATCACCATGCCCTCACGCACTGTACGCTGCTTTCCAAATCCTAAGCCGTAGATCACCAGTTACCTGAAAGTCATTCTTAATGAGGAGAAGAATGCTTTTAAGTCATGGGACAGACAGAAGCTAAGGGAAGTACAGCACAGACTGCAGGATAACCTGAGGGAGTGTAAAAACTCTTACAGGAGGAAGGTGAGTTCTTCTCTGGACCCTGTACAGTTTGCCTACCAGCCTCGTCTGGGACCGGACAACGCTGTCATCACTCTTCAGCAGCGAGCTTGTTTGCACCTGAAAGACGTGTTATGTCAAATGTGGTGGTGAGTGGTACCCAAGACCTCCAGTACAACTCAGAGTCATGTCACCTCCAGAAGTTTTCTGATGACTCTGCAGTTGTCGGGTGTATAAGGGATGGACAGGAGGGGGGAGTACAGAGCACTGGTTGATGACTTTGTAGAGTGGTCTGGTAAGAACCGCCTGCTGCTGAACGTGGTGAAGTACAGAGAGATGGTGATTGACTTTAGGAGGAAGGGAACGGCTCCGCAGCCCCTTTGCATCCTGGGAATAGAGCTGGACATGGAGGAGTACAGATACCTGGGTTTCACTATTGACAGCAGGCTGAACTGGAGGATACACAGCACTGCTGTTTACAAGAAGGGGATGAGCAGACTATTTCCTGAGGAAGCTGAGATCTTTCGTGCACAGCAGAATGTTGGAGATGTTCTACCAGTCTGTTGTGGCCAGCGCTCTGTCCTCCACAGTCTGCTGGGGCAGCAGGATCGGAGCCAGCAACACAAACAGACTGATCTAACTGATCAGGATGGCTGGATCCTTCTTTATAACAAGATGTATCGATGTTATTACAAATTTGTACAGTACCTTTGGTTTTATGTTTGTGGCATCGATCATTGTCAGTTCCTCCGTGAGAGATGGCCTTCACAGTGAGGTCACTGTTTAGTTACATGTCTTCTGCAAACTGATTAAACACAGTGAAATATGATGCCCAATCCTCCGGTAATATATCACATCAACTCATGAAGAAGTGTGCATACCAGGGTCACCATCTGATTTGTGCCAATCAAGGCTGGGCCAGGACTGGACAGATTTAACCACATGAAGGATGGAACGTTTTGACTGGGGTCAAAAATAAGCAAGTAGTGATGGACGCAGAAGAAAAAACGACTCTAGTTACTAATGCACCGGGAGCCTCAAGTCTCACAGGATGTGCCCACACAAGAGAAGAATAAATTTAGCAATGTATGTTTAATACAGTGGTAATTTGTTAGTGTTTTATTGCTTTTACTTAAAGCAATACAACACTAGGGAACTTTTCCCGCTTTGGTCCCCCTACAGGTTGGAGGCAGAATTATCTCATTATGACTCCGCTACCCGATCTGGCAATGTTACATTGTGCAGTTACAGCTGGTAGAGAGCCGCAAAGCCAATGCAGAAGTGCTGTTCACCCTGTGACGACTGGATGAACCACTGAAACGGTTTTAAATGTTTAAAAAGTTCTCTAGTGTTGCTTTAAGTACAGTCAATTGTTTAAATACTTCCACAATTGGCTTTAGAGTAATTGGTATTACGTACTTACAGTTTGACTGAGCGACACTAAGAACAAAAAAATAGGAAAAAAGTAGCCTATGAATTACTACAATTAAAAAAAAAGCACACAATTTGACAGTTCATCTGACTTTATTGAGACAATGTGAGGATCAAAGGGCAGCTAGCCATGCAAAGAACTAGCCTGGTAGTGTGCATTAAGGTGAGAAAGGGAATTCACCTGGGTAATACGGATCCTGAGCCAATCTTGGTTCTAGCCAGTGAATGTAATGTTTAAGATTAGTATGGTGCAGACTGATCCAAGATGGACACTTGCTGGAAAAAAGCTAGAGTCCAAAATCAAATCTTTTGCAAAAGCACAGGTATACAGACACGTGTATGGCTACACTGGACATAAGCGGAGTATAACATACAGTGAGTGACTAGAACTGTTGTGCATAGTTTTTTAAAAGATTTGTGCTAATAGGGCTAGATGTTAATTGAGCGAAGAGATGCATACATTGGTAAGTGGGACAATAAATAGTGATCTCTGGTAATTTATAACAGAGATTAATGCCCTTAGTTGGCTCCTGGACACCTGCAAGCCTCTTGGTCAGAGGGCCATTCAGAGCATACATACACATTTTTTATATATATATATATATATATATATATATATATATATATATATATATATATATATATATATATATATATATATATATATAATTATGTAATATCTTTATTTACAGTTATTGCCAGAACAAAGGCAGTTTGTTACTGCCTTGTGGTCAAATAGCATGTGGTGATTTTACCTTAAAAATCACCTTAAATAAAAAATAACAGTCCCCCAGAGTTACTTAAATGTGAACATGTGCTGGGAGAAACAGCCATTCATAAAAGAATTCAGCACATTTTTGACACCTGACATTTGGAACTCCACCTTCTGAGAGACTGAATGTTTGAAAAGTCTTAACCCCTCTTTTGACAGATTACAATAACTTCTTGTTTTATCCGTCATCCTGAATAATACTATTTCTTTGCTCTATTCCTACATGCGAGAAAAGCATCAGAAAGTCAAGAGAGCACACCATCGTCACGTTGTAGTACACGACTGGATATGACAGCTAATATTTTAGGACTTTACATACAGATAAACAACACTGACGATATAATTACAGGAAGCGGATTCTAGTGGCTGATTTTAGAGTTCCAAGGGACAAAGTAAACTTAAAAAATATATGTGTTAGTGTGTGTAGTGCCATTGAAGGGCGTACAGAGGAAAACAGCTCCCCAAGGTGCATGCAAAGCATTTGTCACATCGGCGCTGCAAAGAGCACACATGTACAGTAATCCAATCACTGGAGAACAGTCTGAAATGCAGAAAATCCCAGTGTGTGTGTTTGTGTGTATGTGGTATGACTTTCATTTGACCAAGTTGTAGCAGAGAAGACTTCATTTTTTTAAATGTGCACATACAAACAATATAATACCTGAATCATTTTCTAGACGGAGTCGGAGTGGCACATGCACCTCATGAATCCATATCTCAACAGCAGACGTGTGCACATATGTGGCACATACAAAACTGAATCATCATGGTTCATACCTTAAGTTAAATCTAATGAACCAAATCTGCTAAAAGGTGAAAAAAAGTGTTTGCACAAGCCACTACAATAAACATCTACAAGCTTTCACATCTCGTACGTCTTGTTTTCTCTACACAGTGAAATGAAGACAGTTCACAAGGCTTGGATACACCTTGGCATCATAGTAAGTTAGTCCGCTCCCATTTTTCACATACGGATGACCAATTGAAAGGGCTAGCGAGGTAGCCAGACTTCCTGCACACTATCCTCTTCAACATGATGCTACATTTCTGTTGGTGAGTGTGTTTAAAACCACACAAAGTAAAGTTGTGCTACAAGAAAAGTAGCTCTAAAGAACTCTGAAGGAGACCCCCCCTCACCTCCTTTAAGTCATAAAAGCTTCTGCAGTAAAAAGCGGATCGTTGTCCACTCAAGCTTCTAATTCACTGCCACTTATTGGAGGGGTGGAGGTGGGTGGTTGTCAGTCAGTGAGGTGTCTGGTAAACACTCCTGAGTATTCCTCCATCATAGTGAACTTCTTTGTTAAACTGAGGGTCAAGGAGAGGTGCACTGTCGTCATATTTCCAGCAGATACGTCACAGGGACCAAGCCTCTCTTCTTCCCGCTGCTCAGCCGGAGGTAACCGTCAATCTCCTCATTCTTCCCCACACAGATCTGCAGAGGGGGAGTGGGTGAGGGAGGGATGGGAGAGTGGAGCATGGAGCAGCAGGAGCAAGTGACATTCAGTAATGGGAGAGTTTGGAGACTGAGGCAAAAATTGAGCTGCATTGGAAGCCACAACATGCTGCCCTCTGTAATCTCAGCAGTTTTCTGCATTAATTTGCATACATTTAAAAATGTATCCAGTGTGTGTGTGTGTGTGTGAGAGAGAGAAAAGCTCTGTGTTCACCTGGGCCTCTTTTACAGTCATCTGGCCTTTGTCTCGGTTGCCGTGGAAACCATCAATGACCTTCCACACACGCTCACCAGGGCGGACCCGCTGCACAAAGTTGGCTGGGAATAATCCCACCTTGTCTCTGCTTTTCCCCTGGTAAACACACCCAAAAATTGACACACACACACACACACACACACACACACACACACACACACACACACACACACACACACACACATATTATCTGTTCCGTTTTGACTACAATGGGGGAAAAAGGTTCTTAATAGCTTGTAGTACAAAAATGTGTGATACGACTACTCCCGTAATAAGCCACAATTTTCCTCCTTATTGACAAAAAGGAAGGACCGTATTTTAATCACCTGCCTGCTTACGTCACAACACCAAATAAAAACCCAACACAGGCAGCTTGCACTACAGCCCTTGGCTGAGCATACGCAATTAGATTCTTTGCGTTTTCATTGCTGTTTACTTGGCTGGTTGCCTAAATATGCATCACATTCACATCACAGTAACACATTTGGATTGAAAACAACCATCATAATTAGCTGAAAAATAAAAATAAAAAGAATGGTTTTGTTCCCAAATTAGAAACGCCAGCATTAGACCAAAAAGCATCTGCATTTCTGGAGCTCTAATCCCTTCCTATTCTCTTTCTGGCATACAGGCATGCAGAGCCCCTGGGTGCCCAGTTAGCTATTTTGCTCATGTCCAGATGTTGGTTCCTACACATTTAACAGAGGTGTGTTTACACTAACATGACAGGAGGGGTTTAAGAGCCAGTTTTCTGTAATGGAATGGATTTGCATGGGTGGAAATGACTAATTATAGTATAATAAAGTTTATTTTTTATAATTGTGTGTACCATTTTATATCAGTTTACATGCTTTTGATTGTAATATTGTACTAATTTAAAATCCCACCCATTACAATTTTAGAAGATGCTTTGAAATGTAATAAAACTGTGACAAAACTCTTGTCTCTTTTCAGTAGTCAGCAAAGACAACCTCTAGGTAACTCTTTAAATGACTATTTAGATTAAATACATAGCTTTTTACACCAGTAATATAAGCAAATAGAAATATATTTACTTCTTTGCTGCCATTTTATTCAAGTGTACTGTATATCGCTGGTGGTACTTTTTCCAGGTGTTTCAGTTATGCAAAGACCTGTCTGTCCTTCGGCAGGTGAAGGCTGAGATCTGCAGCTGCCTCATTAAACACCGACTGCAATCTGTCTTCTTCCTGTTTATGATAACACCTCTGCTAACACCTACACCTGCTGTCCTTCAAGCACATGCAGCAGCTCTGTAGTCTTCCTGTCTCTAAACTGCTTTGCTTTAAACGAATAAACTTCAACTGATTGTACGGCCATCTAACTGAAGGCCATGTTTGTTACTGTATCTATTCAAAGATATTCTGGAGATTTGTAATGATAACGTTTTATTCACTTCAAGTGCCTTGAAATAGAAAGATTATTTTCACAGCCCACCTTCCACCAATCCTCGTTGGAATCATCTGTGACTTGAACTCTGTCGCCAGGTCTAGAGGAAAAACACAAACAGAGTGCTCGATGAAAAGACTTTCATACATTTTTTTTAACCTTTTGTAAACCATTACCATTTTTTAACCACCATTTTTTATAACCAGATTTAAGTAGATTAACTATTTGAATGCTAAATAAGAAGATAAAGCAAGCAAACATTAGCTAAACAGCAAGCCTGGCTGTTTCTTGTTTGTTTCATCTGTACAAAACATATTTTTGCAGAGTTTCCTGCTGGAGCCAGGCTAGCTATTCCCCCTGCTCCCAGTCTTTGATGCTAAGCTAGGCGGCTGCTGCCTCTAACTTCCTATCAGGTGTACATATATGAAAGTGGTGTGAATCCTCTTAACTAACTCTCAGCAAAAAAATGTATTTCCACAAAAATATGCCTTAAACAGAAAAATGTAAGTGTGACGATCAACACCACAGTAAGGACCTTTTCAGCAGCATTTGGATATCTGTTTTCATATGAAGTTATGTTTTAAATGTGAGTCTCACATATAAGTTAGAAGATCAGGCTACATTAGCCAGGTATCACTCAGCACTGATGTCACGATATGTTTGTTTTAACTTATTTTTCACATAAAGAAATTGGACTGACTGTAGTTCCAAGTCGTTCTTCTCCTGAGGCAGAAACTTGTAGAGTGCCACATATGTGTGGACGGAGTGGATCTCCACTTTCTTAGGAGTCTGATGAAAAGAAGTATCAAACGAGAGGGAGAGAGCGGGAGAGATAAGATTGTTATCTGTATGTTTTCTCATGTGGAAACTGAGTGAAAGGATGAAGAGTTTAAGGGGGGTTGACAGAGTGCATTTTCACCAAGAAAAAACAGACTGAAAAAAGAGACGAATGCTGACTACACACCTTCAGGCTGACCCTGTCTTCCGAATCAGCCTTCTCACTTTCAGGAGGGGTAAGCACTGGAGAGGCAGAGATGGAAAAGAAAAGGAGATAGAAAGACAATATGGGTGATAGAAAGAAGGGTCAGGTGTAAAAACAGAAAGAAGGAAAGAGTGTGGGTGCAGTAGAAAAAAAGGAGAGGGATACACAGAGAGGTCTTGTCACTTGTGGCAAACAGAAGGAAGGCAGAAGTCAAAGTTACATATTTACTGTAAAGTGGCCGCAGTACAGACACAGATAATCCCTTCTCCTGGGACTAGAGACAGAGAGGTTACAGTACTGTGGAGGGAGCACACAAACACACACACTATGTATCCTCCCCAAAAGGTTTTGTGTAAATTTACAGGTACGTAGTTTCTTCTCAGCACTAAAATAAAAAAATAAAAAACACCTTTAAAAAGGAAACATTCAGTGAAGTGCATTGCTTTTGGTGGTGTAAATCATTTTGTTTGTAACCTTTGGACGCCACCAGGCTAGCAGTATCCTCCTGTTTCCAGTTTTTGTGTTGAGCTGAGCTAACTGCCTGCTACAAGTAACTTTATATCTTAAGTAGACATGAGAGTGGTCTTAGTCTTCTCATTTACCTCCCAGAAAAAGAGCAAACAATTGTATTTCCCAAAATGCTGAACTATTCCTTTAAGGCTTTTCAGTGTTTATCTTAGAAGCTGCCAACTTATCAGTTAGAAATTCAAAGAACATTTTTTTGACTTACTTCCTGGGATGTGCTCCTCTTCAGCTATTGGCCGGTTTTCTCGTTTGTCTTGCTGTTCTTCTGCCTATAATAAATAAACATTTTCAGCTGGCAAAGTCAGCTAAATTCTTGGTCCGATTCATGTCAACAAGAATTTATATGAATGCATGGGGTTTTATGGGTGTTTTTATACCTCATGACAGGGTGACTCTGAGATACTGCTGAAGCTGGAGCGACTCATATGAGCCAGCGACGTCCCATAGCGCAGTGCCTCATACACAGGGTCAACAATGCCATTATCAGCCTCTACACAGACACAGACACAGAGCAACACAGGTGCAGTTTTATAGCTGACATTATACAAACACATGCGCACATTATTCCACACAAACAAAGTGGACTCTGTCAGGCATCAAGGATCGAAGGCCACAGACATGGTGATTAGTCATCCTGAGATTGTATTTGTTTGGTGTTATGAGAAATCAGCCAGCGTTTCCATCACTCACCTTGGGCAGCAGGAGCCTCTCTGACCACGCCCAGCGTATCAGTGGTTAACAGAGGAGAGCTGAAGTTTCTCTTGAAAGCTCCTGTCTGACATGCCATCAGAGAGATGGAGAGACAGAAGAGAGAGAACAGGGGAAGGAGAAACGTTTCTTGAGGCGTAAAAAAAGACAAAAGGCAGGTGTAATATTTTGCTGTAAAACAATTCCTGTGTGGTTTTATCTGGGAGAGTTATGTGAGATTAAGGCTGAGTGTCTGAAAATGTGCAAGTATCAATTGAAATCTCCTACACATGACTTTGATGCAGATATTTTGCATTACAGAAACGGCACCTGAATTAAGTTTTTCTTCTTCATCTTTTCAATCTTGACACATGTAGGGTATCAGCTAATATGATCTATGACTGTAATGTTGCCCACTGATGGTGGCAATAATACACTCACCCTTAGTTTTGACAGGGAGTTCTGAAGAAAAGTCCCAACACAACTGTATGACTAATAGAGAATGAATTTTTTCCTCTGTTTTTAAGCTAATTCATTTCAGACTGAGCCATCACAAAGGCCTGTCTTATTCAAATTGTAGATCCGTTACTGTACAACTTGATATTCAGTTGTGTTTCTCTATTTAGATATGTTTAGCTACAGTACATGATCACACATCAGTCTAAGAGATACAATTACAAAGTCTGGTTTTTGACAGAGGCTGTGATGAATCTGCTGTGTGCTCTCCAAATAGAAACAGTTTATAAATATAGTATCTTGGCTTCATCTAATCTCTGTATCTCTTTTCATCAGTTTTATAGTGAGTGATGCATGCAGTTGCTAACATAACAAAATAATGTCTTTAATTGTTCTTTTTCTGTGCCCTGTTCAGAGGCTGAACTACCTTCATTGTATCAAAACTAAAACAGTATTTACAAGTCCATGTATTAATTTGCTCCATGTTAAACTTGTCACCTTTTATCCAGGTAATACATGTAGTAAAAATGCATACACTGTTTACCCATTGACTGTCAATGATTTAAAGGAAGGAAGTACGTGAGGTTTTGAATATTTTCTGTTTGTGTTCAAAAGGTAAAGAAATCCATTTATAAAAAAAAGGAAATCAATCAAAACAGACCTTCTAAAAGGATAGAAGTCATCCAAAAGGGAAAAGGTTGGGAGGGATTGTGATATAATAGCTGTTCAGGACTGAGAGACAAGAATTTGCCTAGAATCTCTTCTTTATCTCCTTTCTGACAGAACACAAACTTTACCTCACTGAAATAACTGCTTACATACATTTGTGTACAGTATGGCTGCAAAAGACTGATTAATTGGCCGATTTGTTTCTTGATTTATTTATTTATTAACAGTTTGGTCTTTGAATTGTTTGAAAAATAGTGAAAAATGCCTTGAAGTCCAAGATTGTATCATTAAAATGCTTTCTTTCTTCAGCAATGCAAACCTTGAAACATCCCTTGCACACCCAACAGAAACCCCTACAACTATATATAAAAATACCAGGAATGGTGACTGGAGGATCTTGGACTTGTTGAGTTTAGGAGAGCAGAGCAGACCAGGGGAAATTTCACTCTTTGGTCACTTGAGATTCACAGAAAGCAAGATTGGACTCTGAAGGAAACTCACAAAAATTTGGGTAAGGATGGGTGTGAATTTAAAACTTTCCTGCAGAACCATTTTTTTTGTGCAGTGCTTAGCAGGCCTATTTCTTTAATCAAAGGGTGATACATCTTTAAGTTTAATTAACATAGCTAAATGTTGTCAGGATTCCAAAGTCATTTTAGCCGCTTGATTCTGGAGATATTTTAAAGCAATCAGTGATTTATGGGTGCACTCAGCAAATGGGTTGAGTGTGAAGCCAAAAGGAGCAGCAGTCATCGATATTCCTTTTAAATTACACTACGTTACATACCCTCTAGTATGTGCCAAATTAATTTTGTGTTTTTATAATTTGTTATCATGGTGGAAGAAGAACTCAGATTCTCTACTTAAGTAAAAGTAACACCACCACACTGCAAATAATTAAAAAGTTTGAGTAAAAGCACATATCAAAAATAAAAGTTCACGTTATGCAGAACGTTGTTAATCTTCTCATCCATCCATCCCTACATCCTCATCCGCTTATATGGTGTCGGGTAGCAGGGGCAGCAGCTCCAGCAGGGGACCCCAAACTTCCTTTTCCTAACCACCTCTGACTAGGGGATCCTGAGGCTTTCCCAGGCCAGGTTGGAGATATAATCCCTCCACCTAGTCCCGGGTCTTCCCCGAGGCCTCCTCCCAGCTGGACGTGCCTGGAACACCTCCCTAGGGAGGTGTCCAGGAGGCATCCTTACCAGATGCCCGAACCACCTCAACTGGCTCCTTTCGACGCGAAGAAGCAGCGGCTCTACTCCAAGCTCCTCCCGGATGACTTAGAGGTGCTGATCCTCTGTAGATGAACTCTGTAGTTTGTGCAGTATATATAAATCTACAAAATATCTGTAGCTCACACAAACGTAGTATCTTAAAAAGTGCAATTTTCCCATCTGAATTGTAGTGTAATCATTCCATTGTGAAGTGAAACTAACATTTCTTCAACAACAGGACATTGTTGCGCATAACATTCCAGTCTTTCCTGCATTTTCATTTAATTAAAATCTGTACAAGAAAGAGTAATCATCTGAGCAATTGCAGCACTTAAAATACAATAAAAGTAAACCAGTTCACAAGCAACCTCTTTGCCCAAAAAAACCTTTGGATGATTCACGTTGGTTGAGAGACAGTGAACTCCGGACATTAAGTTATGTAGACGTAAAGGAAGTAGCCACGAAAGCCATTCAGTTTCAGTAAAATACCTAATCCTTGCTTTGGTAAGTGTGCAGTGATCGAAAAGGACACCGCTGAAGGCTTGGCAAGAGCCTGCCATGTCATATCCTCAAGGGATTGTGTGCGCCTCAAACACACAGAATTTCACACTGAATTAGCCAGACCAGCTGGTAAAGGGAGATATTGATTTTTCAACAGAGTTGAGAGGGGAGGAAGGAAATGTAGCACCAAGACAAGAGAGAGGAGAAGAGGGTGTTATGTGAGAAGAGCAGCTAATGCAGGAGCAAGGACAAAAAGGCTGAGTGAAAAAAAATTAGGGACCTGGCCACTGAAACTTTATCAATGCCACCCTCCTCAGCTTTTGTCCCTCTAGCGACATTTATAGTTGGGAGATAATTTGATCCCACTGCTACCCTTTCACACATTTCCCAGTGCCTTAGTCTACTTTGCAAAGCTCTGGTCAATCCAGATTCCATTTATATCCTCTACCTTTTTGTCTCTGCTAGTTTGAAAAAGGGCTTTATCCTCTTTAACAAGACAGGGGCTTTGAGGTTAAGCATATTACCAGGACTAAATGCTATGCCAACTGACTGATGGAGACAATTACAGCATCCAGGTGCTGTTTAATTCTGCTGACACAATGTATCCTGGGTTAGTCCCTGGTCTACAGAGAACTCATGCATTTCCTGTACATTTTCCAAACAAATACACAAGATATAAAATTAGCTATGTCAAAAAATGTTTTTGCCCATGGTAAGCCAGGTTATTGGAAGATAACTGCAGCAAATGAGCAAAGCAACAAGGGTACATTGAATTTAATATAATTAACACAAAACAACCCTACTAATTAAGCATTTAATGCTAATGAGAATGGGCACTTCAAGGGTGGCATTTTGCCCTTTCAAGTCAGGAACAGGTGTCATGAGAACAAGAAATTGCAGTGAAACTACAATAATAAAACATAATTATCAAACATTCATAATTATGACAAAAACAAGTACAGAAAAAAGGTAAATCAATGATAACTGTAATGTTAATACTATTAACGAATACACATATTTCCCTGCCGTCTCACTATGTAGCAAATTCAGCTACTATTAGAAGATTTAAAAAGAGCATTTTAGAATTTCACACCCTATTAACACTAGATGACCACATATCTCTGGGTGTCATATCGCTGCCAGACAAGCGTGAGACACTTTTAGAAAAATGTTGAGTTACTATACAGTATAATGCATTTTATGCGGGCAGTCAAGTCTAACTGTTTGCTTCATAAAAAGGTGCATATTGCGTGGTAGTAAGACTTAATGATAAGTCAATCTGAAGTGTTCTTACCTTGCCATTACAGGGCTTCTGGGAGAGCTCAGACGAGCACCAGAGGTGGGCCGCCATCTTACAGGCTTTACATCGCAGCCCCTGCTTGGAATTCCCTGCATACATAGACACCAGACAATTCATGTTAACCCAGACTGACAACCGCTGTCAATATTTGTGTATAAGCAACTGGTTTAGGACGCTGCAAACAGAAATATCAGGTGCAGTGATAGTAATAGAAGAGGAAAATAATGTAGACTGCTTGTTGCCACACAGCGTTCTCTCTCAAGAGTTATTTTTAATACTGTACAATTTGTAGGGTTGCATGATTATGGCCAAAATGATAATCAAGATTATTTTGATCAACATTGAGATCACAATTAATTATCACAATTATTATTTATTATTTTAACCAAAACAAATTTTATTGTCACAAAGACTAATTATAACTGCTTTCACATCCATATTATGCTACATTGCTCTTAAGTTTAAGTTATATGCTGCAACACATGTAAATGAAAAATTATCAAAAAATAAAAAACCTAGATATAAATAAAAATGAAAAATAAATATGTATCTCTGAGAAAGCTCCTTTACTTGTTTTCAACAACTGATTGAAAGAGCTAGGGAGAGAGGGAGAGAGCGATGGACATATGCTAGTCACAGAGTGACGGCTGACTCATTATGAATGGGTCCAGCATGGGTCAAATGACGGGTCAGCGTAGTTACACACCTTGTGTGTATGAAATGTCTGTATCGTCCCTGGGCTGCATTTTTATGAACTATGATATTTTGGCCATGGGTCATTTCTCTCGACCAGGTCCAGGAGGCTCCGTCTCACACGCCATTACTCTACGAACTGAAGTTACTTAATGCAGCTGTGTAAATGAAAATTAAGACTGTGGACGAAGGTCAGAAGTGTGGACCAGCGCTGCTATGTCTCTCCATGTTGCTAGGAGCCGTATGTGAATGAAATGGGTGGGGGGGTGGGGGGCTGCTTAGAGAGTAAGAAGAGATCCAAACACAGGCACGCCTTCACAAAAGAAATGGGTAATGTAACACAAAAATATACAATATACATAAAAACAACATCGCTTTTTTTGGGGAGAGGCAGCGGATGCTCTTAGGTGCACTGGTGCAACTTAGAGGAATGTAAGCTAACAGACACTAACTCGCACTGGTCAATGCTGTTGTCTGAAAAACACAGGTAGGACAAAATGTTGTGTTTACTGGTAAACTGGTAAACCTTGGGACTGACGTGTGCCCGACTGCTTTTTGTTGAATTTTCCTCATGTCACTCTGTCCTCTGTGACTGTCTACATCTAGAAACTAAGCTGCACGGTGCAGGGAACAACTCTGACTGCCACATGATCAGGTTTTTTACGGAGCCGTAAATTGGCTTTGCAAAAAAACATGGAGCGTTCTATGAACAGAAAGACTCATTTAAAATATCCCTAGATTGCGCAAATTTGATCGTGGGAAGCCAAAATCATGATCACGATTAAAATTCAATTAACTGTTCATCCCTAACAATTTGTATATGATTTGAATCTAAGTTCGTTTTAGCAAAAATACTAGGTGAACCAACATGTTTGCCTCACATTAGAAACAACAAAGTATAGAAAAATCACACAATCACACAATTCATATTCTGCCTGCAAAATGTTTCCATTGAACTGGCCTGTATGTTTCAGAGTGCAGTACAGTTACAGTTTTTTGGTTGGTTATTGCTAACAAGCATCGGGCAATACTGAAATTATTTTTTTTAACTACTTCATACAGTCTGCATTACCAACATCTATCTTTGTCAAATAATTAACCTCACCTCCAAAACTCACTCAGACCACCTTCATACATGTCTCAAAATTAGCCTGTTGGACCAAAACACAGGCAACACCTTTCACTCAGAACGCAAACATCATCTCTCATTTAAGCAACACTTTGTGACTTTTCCCGCTTTAGTGCCCCAACCGGTTGAAAGCAGAATTATCACATTCTGTCTCATTGGAACTACAGATCTGCTACCCGATCTGGCAAACTTGTGGTTATAGCCGGTAGAGAGCTGCAAGGCAAATGCAGATGTGCCGTTCACCCTGTTACGAGTTGATGAATCATTGAAACGATTTTGGAAACATTAGTTTAAGAAGGTACAAAAAGTTATCTAGTGTTGCTTTAACACAAGGCGCATCATCCTATAGGATTAAGTTTTATTTTTGAAGTAGGGCTGTGCAATTATTCAAATTTTAATTGCGATTTTGATATGAACGATTCCAGAAACCATGTAATCACAATGTAAAAACGATGATTTTCTTGTCTTTGTGTTTTATTACTCGTTTTGAAAAGATTGTAAAAGTGCAATATAACATTTCATCTCATTTTGTGTTTATTATTTAATACTAAAGCTAATCATTGTAAAGTATTAAGGAAAAATGTGTTTTCAAAAAAAAAAAAATCACTGTTTCAATACAGAATAACACTTCTTTACTGTACTTAAGGGTATGCAACTAGACAGAAATCTGCTTCAATATCCTTTATGTTCTTTATGTGTATATAGTAATTCACTTTGGGAAAAAAAGAAAGTGTAACAGACACATAAGCAGAGTATAAATGAGAAAAGAGTTCATGAAATTTGGTGAATGTGGTCATTGAATGCATTTTGTGTGAAAGGAATGAAAAATGATTGACACTTTGTTCTATAAAAAATTCTATTTTGCCAATGAAAATGTGACTTCAGTTTTGAACAATGCAGGTTAGCAATCAAAAACAAATGTAAATGAATTTGTTGAATAATTTCCTGATGTCAATAATAAGTCTGTGGTCCTGATCCACAGGGAGCCAGAGGTCTTAACCCAGCTAATTTGCACGCTATACCACATCCTACACTTGGTTCTAGGAAATATATTATATTATATTATATCATATCTCATTATGAAACTGATAATAAATCCTTGCCTGGCCAAGGCTTACTTTAAAATAATAAATGTGATTTCTGTTTAAACAATGTTTGGAGGAAGTCACTGGCCATCCCAATTTTAACAGTAGCTGGCTATTCTGGTAAGACAGCTGACTTGGCCAACTAACTTTGTTTACAAGAAAAATGTTTGCATACCAATTATAAGAAAAATAGCGTTTTTGATTCTGGGCATGTTGCCACAGCCAGAAGGGAAATTAGTTTCTAATAAACCTGGAGGCAGTAAAAAAAAGTAAAAAATAACACTGGACAAACTATTTTTTGCCAGTAAACATGCCGGGTTTGTTTAGGACACCCCCGGCCCCCGATTGTTGCGAACAATGATGACGCAGTGATTAGTGACAATTCTCTTCAACCAATCAGGAGTCTGCAGGTTTTCACGTCACCTTTTGGTATTGCCTCAGCTTGCTTGAGGTAGTACCACAAAAAGTACCTGTTAGCCGGTACCAGGGACTTTTTTTTACTAATGGACAACCAAAAAAGGCGAGAAGAGGCGAGTCGAGTAGATACCATGCAGTGAAAAAACACCAAAAGAGACACAACTTCAAGTGGAGGCATTTAAACAAGATTGGGCCACAGCGCGGCAAGGTTTCATGGGACACTTTCTGCTAAAGAAATGGGGCCATTATTATCATGAGTAACAATTGTTAATCCTTTGAGAATCCCAAACAATTTGTTTAATTATTTTAGGTAAAGTGGCAGAATTCCCAGTGGAAAAATAGAAGAAAAACTTGAGCGAATGAACCCCAAATTAACTGCAGCTTGCTTCAAAGCCTATTTCTAACTGATATCTCTGCAGATTGACTAAACTCTGGTTAAAAACAAATATGCTTGCCTCACGCTTATAGCACTCAGCAGTATCCACTGACAAGCTTATCTCTGCATTTTAGGAGACGTTCACCTCTCATAAAACAAAAATGTTATCGAAGTAAATGGCACAACTGACCTACCTTGGATCATGTGTTTGCATCGCTGGCAGCTGGTAGACTTACGGAAGACATGCTCCTGGAAACAATGGGTCGGCTCCACCAGCTGGGCCAGAGACTTTGGTTGGGTTTTAGCGGTTTGTCTAAAGGACAGGGATGGACTACTAGAAGGTGAGCGTGATGACAATGAAGGGTTGGGACTCGTAGAAGGGGAATGGGACGGAGAGCGATCATAGGCCAGGGGCGACTCATCGATTGGGGGAGGAGATAGCGGGGGTGAAGGTGTGGTGATGAGGGCTGAGGGAGTGCGGGAGTCGCCGTTACCGCGCTGGAAAAAGTTTTCCACACTCTTGCTGCGCATGACTGATTTGAAGGACAAGGTGCGCTTCAACCGCTGTAACTGAAAGACAAAGAAAAACAAGAAAACAAAAAAGGTGACCTTGAAGAATATGTCAAATATTAACAAGTTCCAAGAGAAGTGTGTTTCTGTTCCAGAAAAATGTGAATATAACAACTCAAAACAGCACCAACATAGGGAAGTGAGAGCAAACCTCACTAGGCACGAAAAAGTGTTAAGCCCCTAAAAATCTGATAAATCAATCAGCTACTCACTGTGAAAGATTGGATTCTACATAAAACACATTTTCTACATAAGTCAGAACAGTTTGACATTTCACATGCAACATGTACAATGTGTATGTGTTTTTGTCTGTGCTCTGACTGCTTTGGAGTGATCTTGGCTCAGGTGGAGGAAGACTTCATGTATTTGTTAATGCAACAATCATAAATATCTGAATCAAAAGGTGGGTTTACGCATCTTTCCAGGCAACTGTCATTTAAAATGTCTTTTAAATCCATTAAACCACACACACTTACTCTAATGCTTTGATTGTCTTATTAGAACCATTTCATGTTATAGAAAAATACTTGGTCAAAAGGGGTTTAAGGACTAAAGGGATGATTGACTACCACTAGAACCAACCCTTTCTTTTAATTGTGATATATACAGCAATGGGTGACATTTTGAAGTATGACCAATAGAAGTGTCCTTTCAAATGACAAAAACAGTGTCCAGCTCAAGCGTTTATGCAGTGTTTGAAATCAGTCTGTTAACAGTCAGACAAGTTAAAGATCTAATGGAGGTTAACAGTCTAAACACCTCTGAGTGTCCTTGCCCTGCCAGGCTGGCTTCTGATCTTCAGTCTTTTTCCCTCTTTCCTGAGATGAACGGCCTGCACCTTCGCATTTGATACAGTCCATGATGCATAGCAAGCAGTGTTTATCTTTAACTGCTGGCATGCACTTCCAGCATGAGCATGCTAGCCATCCAGTGCTTTTGGCAACAAAAAACGAGAAAACAACAATGACAAAGAATCATAAGGGTATTAAGAGCAATGAGTTCCAATATATGGAAATCTGAACCACTATGGACACAAACATCTAGAGAATTGATTGGAGAATAAGGGCAAGGATGTAATTGGTTGACTGGAGAGCAGTTGACTTCATTTAATATTGAATGTGGAGTTTTCTTTAGCAGGGTGCAAATGACCCAGCAAAACAAGTTCCTCCCCTAAGTCATATTGCAGAGGCCCGTCGCTGTGTCCGGAGCTTGCTATCGCCCATGATGATTGTGATTAGTTTAAATAAACTATTTTAAAAAGCTATTTTTTCTCCTATTCCAGATTGTATGTGTGAAGTAGCCATACCTTGCTGCGTAGCAATGTGGAGATTTGTCTGGCAATGCAAGACTATGCTTGTAGTAGTGAAACGTCTGACGCTATTACTCTTCTACAAAACAGAAAAAATGTTAGAGAAGGTAGCATCCTTATCCCTCCCATAGTACCTTTGAAAGCCATCACATCACCCATCTCACTCCTTTGCAGCAAATCCAATCAATAGCATTGAGCAGGTTCCTCTTTTCCTTCCTTAAGGTCCCGATTCACAGATGCCAATTAGTTTGAGTGATGGAAGAGTCCTTTCTGTTGACCCATTAGCAAGTTCCTCTCATAAAGGTTTTCTCCAAGGAGCTGAGCCCATGCTTTCCTTAATGGCTTTTTCTTGGCTCGACAGGTGGCCCATTCAGTAATGGATGTTCCTCTCTATTAGATTTTTAACTTGTCTGACTTTGTTAATCTTCTCTCTCGTGAAGGCCGGTCTTTGCACCAGTTGCAGCAAGAAAGGAACAATTTATTTAGGCACAAACTAGCCAACACATGACTGATGATGAATAGCTTTATATACCTCCGAGAGCTTTTACAAAGATTAAAGCAACAAAGAAACAAAGAGCACTCTGACGTGTAAAGGAATATAAAAGCTAGCTTACTGTAAGATATATTTAAGGTAGTTTAACAGGATTAACTAATCATGAAAATTGGACTTTCATATTGACATGTTCCAATGCCAAGTGTCCTGAACAAGCCTTCAGCTTCTTTTGAAACTAATTTGTCTACTGGCAAAACAGCCACATGCCGAGACTCAAAAGCAACACACCTTTGATGTTCTGTGTGTCTCGCGTTATGCAACGGCAGTTTCCTGCTATGATAACCAGCCACGACTCATGAGGTGGTACTAATCTGCAATGGAAAAAGGAGGACGGGGTACCGTGGCAGGGTCGAGCATGTACCATTAATGGAAAAACGCCAGTTTGTGTAATTTTCAGTGTGGTAACGAGTCTGCAGCCCTCTAGGGAGTCCTCAGAGTTACTGCAGGGGGGCCACCAAATAATAGTTTATTCAAAAAGGAAATGTACCTAACATGAATCAAACATATCAAATATAAATCTGCCTTTTTGAGGATTTTTTTCATTGATAATAAGCCTATATGAAGTGGTCTATAGGTAGTCACTTAGCCATCTACAGATACAATTAATCTTAAGGATTCACTGTGCCACATATATGGTTAACATCACAACATGATTTCTGAAATCAAGCCAACAATTATTGTTTTAATAGCTTAATATTGTATGCAAAAAAAAGGTATGTCTAAAGGCTTTATTTTGGGTTATGTGTGTTATTATAGTTGCTGGAGTGCTGTCTTTTATCCCCTACCATCCTCCCCTGAAAACAGAACAGAAAGGAAAAGAAGAGCTCTAATGAATGCACATATCTAAATTTCTGCATGCCACTTTTGTGTGTCTCTTTGTAAGGTTTTAAAAAGTCTATTTATGGATCACAGAACTGGAGACCCATCACACTCTGAACTACTGATGGCAAGTAACGTGGTGTACTAGAGCAGACTGGTATTTGAGAAAGAAGTTCAATAAAAGAAAAAAGTATGAGTGCAGTCAAAGAAAGTTAGGAAAATAGGTGAAACCAAAGAAACGTGAAAAAGAGTATAGTGCGAGAAGATGGACTGAAAACACCAAACTATCAACCCCCCCTCTTATTTGAAAGCCAAATGCACCAGGGTCCTTTCTCTATTATCTCTCTGACAGACAAATGGTACAGGGGAAACAATGCAGACATCTCACATGCATTTCCAATGGACGTGTGCGTTGTGTACATTCCGGAGGCGTCGCGTGCCATGAGAGTAGTAGCGGCCATTCAAGTCAATGCTTGATATTCCACCAGCCACGTTAATCGGTGCGTTCCTGAAGCGTCTGTAAAGCGGCTCTCCGCTCAAGGTACATACCTGGTCTATTTTCACGCAAGTCGCGGGCTGTCTGGACAGCCAGGCAGGAAGTGACACAGCAAGAGCATACAGTCAGTTTACCAAAACACTCAGTATCGTATAAGTCTCCTCTACAACACCAGACAATGAGAAATTTTTATTCGAAGTGGAAAAAAATAATACAACATCACGGATCCTTTTTATCAAGACATCACCCAAAAAGAGAAGGCATGGAGTTTAATTACAGGAGTGCTTGGAGTGGATGATAGATACTAGTTTAATAAACACCTAATTGTTCTGTAAAGTACTTGTAGAGAAAATAAAATCTGCGAGTCGTGCAGCAAGACGTGGAACGGCATGTGGCGGAGGACTGAACAAAACCAAAACCCACCCGGAATGCAGCAGAGACGCGGCCAGTATAAAATGCCTGTCAGCCCTAAGCTTCTGCCGTTTGAAAATGAGCACACAATGCACAGATGTTTGGTGACGGTATCTATAAATAGGCTTTTGTGAGAATTGCCTGGATAAATAAATGATTAAGTAGTGTGTGTGTGTGTGTGTGTGTGTGTGTGTGTGTGTGTGTGTGTATGTATGTATGTATGTGTGAGAGAGAGGGGAAAAAAAATCACACAAGATGTCTGAGCAGGCGAAAAGTCATCCTGCTGCCACTACGATACAATTCCAGCTCCAATGCTTTTCTACAGTACATTGTCTTTCTTCTTTTTCCCCCCCACACAGAGGCGATGCAGTGAGTTGACAGGAAAAACATGGAGAAAAATCGGCCAGCTAATTGTTGGCACTAGCATATTTATATATTGAAAAAAAGAAAAGGGGAGGAGCCAGCACTCTAATTCTGCCTTACGTTTATTTTGCTGCAATGTTTCAACCCTGCACATTAAACGGATGAGAGAATTAGCAGATTCAAGCACCTCATTCTTTTATGTTGTATCCAGCTCCTGTTTGCCCTGCACCTCACCGCTGAAGAAGTGCAGGGCACTGGTATATTGCCACATCTTTGATCTTATTGTTATGTCTTCAAAACACACACTCTTAGCCAATTGACTGCAATCTTCAGGAAAGAGGATTACACTTTCAAAACTTGAACGCAATTTCCCCCATCTTTGGATTGATCTTTAAACATGAGCCTTTTTGACATGCACTACAACCCTGAACTTATTACATGACATTACCTCAAGGAGCTGCATTGTGAAAACGCAAATGTCAGAATCAGTTGGACCTGACATCCAACAGACTTTACCCTGCCATGTTGCTAGTACAAAATCAGTACAATAACCGGTTGAGCCCATGTGTGAATAGAGCAGATAATTGTGAGCAGAATTTACAGCAAGCAAGTGGGCGTGTTGATGTTTTCTATCATGCGGATGGAGCAAAACCGGAAGAACAGAAGGGTGATTTACAAAACAACAACAAAAATGTCAAACTCGAGAGACATCGACATTCAGGAACTTATTAGCACAGTACACTGTTGTAAATTGTACCGCCTATTGATTGATGAAACATGATTAGATCAAATGCATTGAATGATCCAAAATCCATTACTTTAATTAAATGTAAATATATCATTAATACAATGTTTAATACATGTTATTCCCACTTGCTTCTTAATAGTCGTTATTCCTATTGCTACTTTACTGAACTGTTTAGATGGCAGTATGTGGCTGTAATGCACCAGTTAGTGTGCAAAAGTGCTTGTCTAACCAGTTGAGCGACTACCTCCCCAGTCAGCTAACACTTGCACATAACATTCCCCCTGCAGTGTTTTTCTCATGGCAAATCTCTAGTTGCTCATGATATTAAAAACTATTACTGAACACACAAGAACCTTATTAAGTTCAGTATTTTTCTTGCACTGAGCTATATACGACCTCATCAGATAACATATTGTGCGAATGGAAAGTTTTTGTGGAATAACTTGAAAACATCCTAGAAGAGTGCAAAACTGACAGTTTAATTAGTTTTATAGCACCGGAATTTGTCGATCCATCTTGATGGATGTATAAAAGAATTCCCATCATCCAAAAAGCAAATATGAAAAGGTGAAGCTCTTAGTATTTTTAGTGATTTTGTCAGAAAAACAAATATTGACAAATCACATTTTGATGTAAATACATTAACAATTTTAAAAACAAAAGGTTTACCTGATTGAACATATGGCTCCCCTGATTTCAATTGCTTGGGGCATAAATCTCAAACAGTTGGTGGGAAGACACAAATACAGCCGAAATTATACTTTTAGAGAATATGTGTAAAAACAGGAAAGCTTAAATACTATTATTAGTTTAGCATGGAGACTGTACCATTATCCTTCTTTTTATTATTATTATTTATTTTTAAGTTCCCATTAAAGCCACAAAAATACCTTAAAACATAATGATGTATTTTGAGTGTCCCCATATAAAAAACATTGTTTTAGTACAATTATTAAATTAGCTGATCATATTGTAAATTAGTGAGCCACTGGTAAAGCTCGTCCGCTAACCCTGACAGCCACACACCTCCAAAAATATGAATTAAGCTCAACGCACTTACCTGAGACTATACACCTGACTGTCCCTGGTCTCCCTGTTCCTCTATTCTTTCTGTCTCCTTTTCCTGTGACATAAGTATTTCAATAACCATCCATTCTTATAAAGAAGTTACCAAATAGTCCTGATATGAGAACTTATTGTACTTGGCGTTTTGGTGTACTGAAAAAGGACCTTATGTCGTTTTTTCTTTTCTCTGTCATTTTATCTGGGCGACAACACAAATCTTTAACGTCAGATGTCTATGAGTTCCGTTCATAGGTTCACCAAGCAGTCATAATTATAAAATGATCTTCCGTCCTCCACATAAATATTAGGTTTTGTCTGGGACAGAGGATATTCATTTAACTGCAGCAAACCTACCGATCTGACAACTGTTACAGTATATTACACTAACATAAACTCAGAGACTGGAGCACAAGCTAAAATAAAAGCTTTCATTTTAAGGAATTTCCAGATGGGAGTAATCTGAAATTAACCTTCAGAAACAGAAGTGTCTCTGTGATGTGTTATATGTTATGTAAATATCTTAGGTGTGAATCAAGATATATTATTCTCCTATCCTCTTATTTTCACAGTCACAGCTCTGTGTGGCTCCCAAATATACGGCTGTTTAGCAAAGTGTTCCATGAGCCTCTTGCTAGCAAAGACTTCGCCAGCTCACAAGCTGGCTGCCTGAGTGTGCTGCGAAAGAAGCTTGCATTTCCAAATCCTGCAGTTTAAAAGGCTTAACTGCACAAGGAGCTTTTGCAGTTGGCATTAGGTGACTTCCACAACACCTCTTTGCTTTGTTTTTTCCCCATTGTGAAATAACAATTTGGTTACCCTATGATTACCCGCTAAGGCTATATTGTCTAACATCTGACACACAGATTAAATTGTGTGTATATTGTATTGTGTGTGTAGCCTATATTGTGTATTGTGTGTATCTTCTGGAATAAAAATACTTCTAAAGTATTGGTTCCTAAAATATATCAAGATTTTATTTTAGTTGCCCTATCAGCCCTGTACCTAATACCATACAGGAAGACTAGGCTAAATCAAAAAAAAGATTGAAGAGAAACAATGGGACGTCCAGGATGCACGACAAGATCACTTTATTCGTATTCAAAGTAAAACCTTATTTATGGACTTTTAAAAATGTATTTTGGGTAAATGAGTGACAAATGTAAAAGGAGAAATTTGGATATTAAGTATTCCTTTGATAAATCAGAGTGGAGAGAAAGTGACGTCTAATTAGGGGTCCAAGCCCGAGGGGTGGGAAAACCACGGTAGCAAAGCTATGCGGTTCACACAGTGGGGCTGTGGAACCCTATCGTTTTCCTAAAGATTATTTTCTACCCCACTATTTTTCTTCTCCGCCTAAAACTCCTGCTACTGCCTAGACCGTACACGGTATTGGGGGTGCCATTTTCAGGACACTTCCAGAACCCTGCAAGGACCTTGGGCACAACAACTGACCCAATTCCACCACTAGGTGGCGTTATAGCAGAAAAACACGTTTGGCCCTTAAACTCCTAAACCGTCCATTGCACATTCAAAAACCATATATCCTCCTGTTCCCTGGATCCAACTTAATCTCATGATATAGGCCACGCCCATTCCCTAAAACTATAAAAACACCAACATTGCCATTTCTTCACCAAAATAAATGCTATCAACGCAACATTGTTTTTGTTGCCTTTAACTCCCACATTATACATCACACATTAGAAAACCTTACATCCACATGCTCCTTGAATCAAGTTGAATCACATATTTGCTTAAAAACAATTTCCACAATTGTGCATTGCGCAAAACCCACTTGTTCCTTCTTCTGATGGACTTGACCAAAAGAATTTTGCTAAATTAAAGTCTGTGCATTTGACAAACTAATTTTCCTAGCTAGCGATTACACATATATACAAAAATGTAAACATAAATTTCCCGAACAGTTACAAACGACACACTGGGACATAGGAACGCATTCCAGGGCACAAAATCAAAGAGAAAACAACGGGAGGGAGGGAGATCACACACACACACACACACACACACACACACACTTTCCTAAATGGACTCAGCAATGCTGTGCCAAGTATCCCCAGGGCTCCACCCACACAAGCCGTCAAAGGTTCCATGTACGTGACATCCAAGAAAGAAAGGATCCATAAACTAACCGACAAGTCATGAGGTGACTTCCAACGGGTTGCAATCATCCTCTTAGCAGAAAAGCTGAAAGGAAGACAGGTTGTTCATTATCAAAACATTGACGTAACAGGCACAGTAACATTAATCAAGGTGACCATTTTGGATGCAAAATTGTTCCAGAGCTGACCAACAGGACAACACTCTCAGAACATATGAAGATATGTACTTTGAGCTTTAATTGGGCAGAAAGTGCATAAAGGGCTGTCAATTATTTTCATGTGATGCATTTTCACAGGGTGAGATATGTCCTATGAATGAAATTGTAGTGAATCTGCTGATGATCTGAAATTGTGATACTACTGGAATGTTAGACGCAACATCATGCCAGTTGAGAGCGGGGTCTGGGCAATCGCGTACCCAGATCCTCTCAATAGGAAGGCCCACACGGCCAGTTCTTATATCCCCAAGAACTGATAAAGCCGTGATACCATACCCCAGTTTAGGCTGCACAGTAAATAACTTCCAAATAGGATGGACGGGCAAAGGCCTCTGCCAGGGAACACGGTATGCCTTATGTGCCAACCTTAACTGCAGGTAAAAGAAAGAAAACGGAGGAACGTGGCAGACCGAGTACATTTTTTGAGTCAGAAAAAGGTAAGAAGCCAACCTCACCAAAAAATGTATTTTAGACAATGAACCCCCCCTTTTTCACTGAGGAGCCGCTATCGGCTTCCCACCAATCAGGAGTGCTGTATTATTGAATAGTGGGGGGAAAAGTGTGGCAGTTACAAGCTATATGGCAGTATGTTTCAGCTAGTCTCCATGTTTTGATAAGATGACAGATAATGTGGCCAGAGCATAGCTGGCACTGTTTATTAGAAACAATGGCAACAAGAACGCTTGCTCTGTCATAAACATCATCTGCAAATGTTGAGAGATAATGCGGTGTACTACAAACACATATTGGTGACACCTTAATCAATTGGCAAATGGCTTGAGCCAGCACTCTAGAGAGAGGACAAATAGTGCAGGACTGAAGGGGCAACCTTGGCGTGACGATCTAGGGACTGGAAAAAAAAAAGAGGTGCGTCCGGTTAAGACTCAGGCTGAGGGATTAGAATACAAAGCTTTGATCATACCAATGAAAGTTTTACCAAAGCCCATCACCTCTGAGACTGACCATAAAAAATGCCACTCAAGTCTGTCAAAGGCTTTTATTCCATCAAGAGAAAGAGGTGACATTGGGGTCTGACTGTCCTCCGCTGCATGCAAAATGTGAAGAAGACGTCTAACATTGTCTGCTGCTAGTCTCATTTTTATGAATCCTGTTTGGTCATGGTTCACAATTTTTTTTGGGGGCTTTTCTGCCTTTATTTTATAGGACAGATAGGTGAAAAAGGGGACAGAGGGAGGGAAGCCATGCAGGAAATCGTCACAGGTCAGATTCGGACACTGGACCTCTGCATCGAGGCACAAGCCTCAAAGTACATGTGCGCCTGGAATCCCATCAAAGCCTGGTGATTTTCCTTTTTGCATATTCTTTACTGCTAGCCTAATTCCCCAAAAGAAAATAAATTGTCTATAATTGTCCTTTGCGTTTGACCGATCAGTATTTGGGTCCCACACAGCATTGAAAACTGCACCAACAATAAAAGAACAGTTTGTTAACTACAGCATTTGATTGGTGAGCAAATTATAGAAATTGCCATCAAAAACATTAAGCGCGTAAGCTGACAAAGGCAATTTTCTGCACCAAGTAAATTGCACCAAATTCTGCTGTGAAGATCACAATCCTGCCTGTATCATCTGACCAAGAGGAAAACTCTTTAAGTGGGAGATTCAATTTGACAACAATGGCCACACCTTTTGTTTTTGAGCTTGCTGAAGAGGACGCAATTGTGTGATAGAATCTATTGGCCGACATCCACCTGCAGGAAAGGAGTCCTGTAATAATGCAATGTCAACATTTCTCTTTTTTAGTAAGCCCAGAGTGCTGGCTTATTTATAAGGAGCATTCAGTCCACCACAATTCCAAACTAAAAAGGAGAGATCACCCATTATCAAAAAAGCTGCGTTCTAAATGAGAGTACATGCGAATATTGCTACTGCCTTTCAATTCGCTAAATCCTAACATTAGTGCATCCAAAGTTAAGTTCCTCAATACACAAAACATGTAAAAAACACAGAACACAAACATACACACATTGATACAAAAGGG